>NW_015116623.1:19140-32313 GCF_001443285.1 Poecilia latipinna | reverse complement strand
CCTAATTTCTGGTGCAAATATCTTGAAATAAAACAAAAATAATTTAAAAAATGAAGTTTCACCAGTTAAAGCAGCTTGTTTTATCTGATCGGAACAAAACATTACAAAAGTTTCAAAGTTCAGGATTTGTGCTTTTCCCCCCAGTAAAACGCACTGTAAAAACAAACTCTGGTTTAGTTCAGTGGACGCATCTCAGTGCGCCTGAAATACGACAAAATTACGTTACATTTTCAACAAACGGGAGCTTGTTTTAAGTCAATAATTTGTTAATATTGATAAAAATGACTGGTTTTGCTTGCAGGTTATTTCATTTATAATATGGAAAATATATAATCTTAAAAGTGAAATAATCTGCCAGTGGAACCAGAACTTTTTATAATCAATATTAAAGAATTATTAACTCTAAACAAGCTCCTGTATCTTACTGAAAAGCTACTTGTAAGTTTATTTTGTTTATTTTTATTGTGCTGAGATGTTTGCAGTAGATACTAGACTAACATTATGTGGTAAGACTTTGTGTTTTTGCAGTGCTGATAAGGAAGACTGAGTGTTAGCTTCTAAAACGGCCTCCAAATTGCATATTAATGCTTTTTTAAGTACATTTAGTGTGTGAAATATTAAAAAAATTAAGCTAAAAGCATTTTAAATCAGTAATTACTTAAAACTGATCAAAAGGTTCCAGTTCCACTGGCAGATTATTTCATTTTTTACAGTGGAAAAACATTTTTAAAGTGTAATTATCTGCCAGTGGAACTGGAGCTATTACTGAGGAATTACTGACTTAAAACTAACTAATATTTCTCCATTTTGTCTTATTGAAGATACTTAGAAACTAGATCAGAAATACTTTTTAAAATTTGTGTTTTTAGCAGAAAACAGTTCATTAGTTTCTCATAAAACATGAAATCTAATTTTTAAAGCTTTAAAACTTTGATCTGCTGAAGCTAATGAAGTTTTTCTGTTGGTAGTAAACAGAGTGAAACCTGCAGCCGGGTCTCCTAGCAACCAGGTGGAGCGGAGGAGAGTCAGGATCAGCAGCTTCATCCTCAGAGGAGGCCGGCGCTCCATCATCATCATCATCATCATCATCAGCCGCTGTGCCGGCGCCGGCTGAGATCTCTGCGCTCTCTGAGGTTTGCAGCAGCAGCTTTAAAGCAAACAGAAAGAGGCGGGATCCGTTTCTCACCAATCACCTGCTTCACTCAAAGAGGATGTTGTTTGTTTTGTTGTTTTATTCTAAAAGCAGCTGAAGTGTAAAATGAGCCTCAGGTTTAGCAGCAAAGCCTGACTTCATCAGTGAACATCCAGGCTGCTGGGTTTCTCTCATTAGATGAATGTTTGTGAATCATGGATGCTTCTGTTGGTGGGACTGTACGGACGGTTTCATGCCATATTCACCATGTGGTGAGGCTGGTTTTGATCACTGCGCTGATAAACATGCAGAGATGAAACGAAACGTGTCACGATAGATGTTACCATCTGAAGAAGCAAACAGCCAGCGCTGAGCGTCGTTTCACTTTCCACTGGAGGAAACTGTAAAAATTTAACAGGTTTAATCACAGAAACTGATTTTCTGCTAGAAAACGTAACTTTGTTTCAGAACGCACCGATCTGCTGTTTTCACTTCTGATACCGATACCGATATCTGAGGTTTACTATCGGCCGATCGATAAAAAAACAGCAGCTTAAAACTTTTCTTTTTTTAAGCACAAACAGATGAACTGAATCATAAATTTATTTGATAACTCTGCAGGAGTTCAGCGCTGAAACATGGAAAATCAACTTTAATCTGTTCAGTCAGAATAACAGCCAATGGAAATAAATAGAACAAAAACATTAAGTTTACCTGAAACATAAACACCAGAAAATGCTTCAGAAAATCTAATTATGAATTATAAATTTAAAATAAATTGTAAATCATAGAATTAGCCTGAATAGATCTAATTCTAGAGTCAGGCTCATCAGAGCCGGCCCAAAGCATATGCACATCACCAGACGGCAAGAGCCCGAAGCTAGCATATACATATATAAAAATAAAAATTTATATTGATAAATATACATTTAAACTTCATAATAAATTTAGATTTTATAATAAAATTAATCAAGTAAAGCACAGCGTAGTAAAAATACTCCTAAATGTAATTTTTTTCGAAAACACTATTTAAGTAAATGTAAATGTTGTGCAACCAGAGATTACAATTAGTAACCATTATTGTCATTTTGGTCATTAAAATACCAAACATCCTGTATAGTTTGGTCTGTCTGATGATCATTTTTAAATATGAGATGATTGATCATTTGATCGGTTACTCAGAACTTTTTACCTTTTTATTTTTACTTCAGTGAAGTGATTGGCTGCTCTTCCTAACTCTGATCTGACTACAAAGATGAACTTTCAGATCTTCTCTTATTGTCTGCAGCTTTTTAAACCGTAAAAATAATCTAAATATTTTTCAGTTTCCCTCAGTTTGGGTGTTGTCGGCCCCTCGGTGGCTGCTGCAGCAGGAACAGAGGAGCTGTTGTGCAACGCTGCAGCAGCAGCAGGGCTGGGCGCTGCGGCGCTGCTGCTGCTGCGATGCTGCGATGCTCAGATAAAAACCCCCGAGGCCCACGGCTTCCTTTAGCGCCTCTGATTCTGTAGATCTTCAGCTGCAGCGTTCGATGAGACCGACACCATGAAAACGACCAAACGATTCAGAACGACCATCTGGAGGAAAATAAAAACCTGACAGCAGCTTTCAGAAGAGCTGAACGCATTCTGCTGCTGTGAGGTCAAAGGTCAAAGCGATAACAGTCATCTCTGCTGCGTTTGGGTTGGGTTGTCAGAAACATCTCATCTGGCCTCGCCGCAGCAGAACTACAACCTGTTTTTATTAATTAGCAGCTCGACTCCTGGCCTGCAGCGCTGATGGAAATATTTATGTTGCGCAACCAGAGATGTGTTGATCTTCGGCACCGAGCGGCTCTGCAACATCTGATAGCAGGAGTTTTTTAAAAAACGTCTTCATCTGTGGTGGTGAAACTCTGATATGACGCGTCTGGATGACATGAAGCGCTTTGCTATCACACTGATAACAAGGATTTTAAAGGAACATCTGCCTGATAACAAATGGTAGTAAGAGAAAAAATAATCAGTGACCTGTGAAAACATGAGATGTTTTTACTGCGAAACCAAAGAGAGTCAAATTTCTGCTTTTATCAAATAAAGTAATATTTGGTATTTTAAAGTGTAATAAAGGTCATTAGAAACGAAACTCATGTGCATGTTTCTACCTGAGGTTTACTTATTTAAACTGGATTCTGAGTTTAAAAATCCAGTTTAAGTTGGTGTCCAAACTGTGGTCTAGGGGCCATTTGTGGCCCTAAGAATTATTTTTTTCATCCACTTATGACAAGTTGATCATAGTAAAAAAACTTGGCCAGCAAAATAGAAAAGAATTGAACCAGAAACTTGTGGCAATTATCTGTTTTTCTTTTTTGATGAAAAAAGGAAAAACAAAAGCCTTTTTTATGTTTTCAGCGATTTACAGATTCCATAAAAGTTTTGTTCATTTTTGAGCAGGTCAAACTAAATAAAAGGGAGAAAAAAGTTACAATAAATGAATTTTTGAATTTTATATTTAATGAGATTTTTTGGAATCTGCTGATCTAAAGCATTCCCACATCATGATTCTGCCACCGCCATGCAGACAGGTTCTCTCTGCCTTGGTTTTTTTCTTTTTAACTGCAATTTAAACTCTTATGCTTCTTTTTTTTCTCGTCACTCTTCCATAAAAGCCAGATTAGTGGATTCTACAGGTAATAGTCGTGCAGACAGACTGTTCCACCTGAGCTGTGGATCTGTGCAGCTCCTCCAGAGTTCAGACTCATCCCTGAATTCTGGTTCTGGATGTTATGTTTTCTGATGATCCTGGATTGTGATTGATGATCGTACCTGGATTGTGCTTCAAAATCTTTTAAACACAGCATTTATCCTTCACTTATCTCACATTTTTCCTTCCACTCAGCTTTCAGAGACTCTGAATATTTTCATTCTTTGTAAGCCAAAATCACCAAAGTTACAAGATATAAAGCCTGGAAATACTTCACTCTGTGTGATGATTATGTAATGACCTTTCCATTAACTAAACATGATTCTCATTTTACCCGTTTTGGCCATGGCCCCCGCCTGGCCATCCCTTGGGGCCACCACTGGTTTCATACACGGTTCTGCTTTATTGATTCTTTAAAATGTGTTTTTATTGTTTACATTAGCATTTTTCATGACCTGCTCTGGCCACCCCTTTGAACATTGTCTGGGGCGCCAATAAAAAATATTTTTATTTATTCAGATGGCTAACAGTTATTAGCATGGTGATCTTTGTGGTGGATATTACGTCCTCATCGTGTTTATTCATTATTTACTTAAATGAAACTATGATGTTAATTTTTCTCATGCTAATATTTTGGGGGAACAGTTTTTAGTTAGGCTAGACCGGAAACCGGAAACTGGCTGGCCGTTGTTGCTAGGTTACCACGGACTCAAATTGCTAGCAGCAGTGAGCACGGTGGTCTCTGTGGTGGATATGTTTGTTCCTCGTCGTGTTTATTCATAATTTCTTTGTGTGTCTACTTACATAAAACTATACTGTTATTTCTTTCCATGCTAATATTTTGGGGGAACAGTTTTATTTACCGGAAACCGGAAGCTGACTTTGCGCCGTTGCTAGGTTACCACTGACTCAAACAGATGCGTGCCAGTCGCTTTGCAGTCTGTTTTAGATCCTCTAAACCTAATATTTAACATTTACCAAACCCTGTGTTTCGTTTTTTGACATCTTAAACGGTCACTTTAAGTTTATAAGCAAATAAGTATTTAACAGGTTTTTTTGTTTTTAGTTCTGAATTGTTGCAGTTTGTTAACTAAAGAAATAAAATGGACACTAGTATTAAGGTAAGCTCCTCACGTAGCCAGCTGGCTGCTGCTTTATTATCTTAATTGTACGTTTATTTTTAATTATTATTTAGTTCTTTTGTTTTAATTGAGTTTTTTCATCAAAAATGATTAAAAAAAAAACTACTTACAAGTTAAAGTAGGGCCCCAAAATACCTAAAATATGATGCAATGCATATAGAAATAAGCAGAGACACTGTGTTTCTCCATGATTATTTTTAGCTTAGTTTAATTTTCCCAGGTAATAAAAACAGATTCCTGTTCTCCATAGGTACCTCGGGACCTGACAGCAAAGTTGTTGCTATGGTGACATCTCATTGCATTTTTGTTTATCTACACCAAAAATCGCCCAACGTCAGGTTTTAACCCGGGATTTGTTCTTCCCAGGACAGACATCAGCTTCCACGACATGGAGGTTATTGACCAAATCCAGTCGGTTCCTGATCTGGAAAGGTGTTTCTGTTTTCGGTCCTTTGGCTCCTGCATGCCTGAGAGGCTCCATGTTCTAACCGGCTCTCCCTCTGGTCTGTGGCAGTGCCCTGTGCAGCGTGTTGGCTGTCGACCTCCCAGAGCCAAAGAAAGCAGTCCTGCTAGAGCTGTACGTCCAAACGGTGCTTTTCTGCAGGCAGCAGGGCTTCAGTAAGGCGCAGACGTCTGCACTGGTTTCCATCATCAAATCCATCCATGAGGCCAACATAGGTGAGCAAAGCTCAGCTGTTTTTATTATGAAGCATTACATACACTGTACCGCATATTTTAGGTTAAATATCCACTGAAAATAGTGCAGTTTGTAACTTTTATTTTAAAATATGTTGTATTGGTTAGAAGTGTCTCCATATCGTGACGGTTTGTGATGAGTCAGATAATCTGTGAAAAGATCGCTCCAATCCACTTCCTCTCTGAAGAAATACACCAAAAACAACCAATCAGAGCCAGGAGGCGGAGCTTAGCGCTGTCAGTCATCCTTGTATGTTGCTAAACGTGCTAAAGGCGAGAGACAACTTATCTTACAGGAAAACCATTTATCTGTCTTATAACCAGAGTTGGGTAGAAATGAGTAACTTTTGTTGAAAAATGTACTTTTAGAAGTATTTTTACCACGCTGTACTTTTTACTTTTACTTGAGTAATTTTATTATGAAGTATTTTTACTTTTACTTGCGTGAAATTTCTGGATTTTCTACCCACTGAATAAAAAGCTAAAATGTTTTAACCAGAAATTCACCAGACANACTCACACCTGCAGTTTCTGTTAAAGTTTAATCAGTTTTTTATTGAAAGTAACGGATCTAGAAAAAATTTATTTTGCCTGATTTTATTTTTTGTAACTTATATGAATTATTGTAATTTCCACTTAACTTTATATTTCGGTCTGATGAGGTTTTAGATTAGTTTTAAGTAAAGGGAAATATTCTTCTTCATTTTGCAGAAACTCCTCTCAACAACTCTGAGCAGTGTTTCAAGTACTGCAACGACCTCCTGCTGTGTCACTCGGTCAGGGTGTGTGTCACCAACAGGCCTGTTTTAGTCGCAGCTGAACTTTTATCTCACCGCCGCGTCGCCTCCTCATGCGCTCGTCTCTCTTCCACCAGAGACCTCCCTTCAGCGTCAAGCTGTTCAGCCTGGATGAGGTCAACTGCGTTTTAAATTACATCCAGGACCATTACCTGCGGCACGACAGACTCTACAAGTACATATTCACCCCGCAGGTAACGTCCGTTCAGCCCAGCTTCTTCCAATGGGAGTACGGGAGCATGGAAAATCCCAAAGGTCTGTTTTAGTTGGGAAACTTTCAAGATTTTCACCCAATATGGAGAAAAATCTGCCCTGTTCAATGGCAGATTAGGGCCATTGTAGGTAGAAAAAAACAGTACATTTTTGCCAAAAAATCTCAGATTGTTTTAGAAAAAAACATGAAAATTTCTGAGTTTGAAAAGTTGAAAATCTGCTAGAAAAAACTAAGATTTTCTTTTAAAAAACAAAACAAAACATGTAAAGTAAAAAATTACCAGCAAAAACACCAAAAACAAAAATTTTGAGATTTATTTCAAAAAACAAGGAAAATTCAGAGAAAAGTCACAAATATGCTAGAAAAACTCAAATCTAAGGAAAAACATGGAACTTTTTGAGATTGAAAAGTCAAAAAATTTGCTAACAAAAATGTTGAAATTTTGAGATTAATCTCAGAACTTTTCCCCAAAAATATAGAAATTCTGAGTTTAAAAAGTCACAAATTATCTAGAAAATCTTTGAGAAGAAACTTCATTTGCTTTTTGAAATTTAGAAATTTTCTAGCAAATAAATCTAGCAAAATAAATATTGTTTTTCTACAAATTTGGTGTGTCCCTTTTTTTTTTAGAACAAATAAATATTAAAATATTCTTACTTACATATTTTAAAAGAAGTTTGGGATTTATAATTTATTTTCTGTGATTCATTCGTGTGACAATATGTGGAGTAAAGTTGGGACTGAATTATTTTCTCCTTTTTAAATCTCCCAACAGGTAAAACTTGACTTGTTTTTAACTTATTCTGGGAAGGGAGGAGAGGGGCTGGCTGCAGACGAGTCCGCTGAACAAGGTAACAGTTTCTCTGTTTAACCTGCATCAAAACTGGAGACGAAATAATAAAAAACTTTTCATCCAAAACAGGGGACGATTCTTCTGAGACAGAGAAAACTTCGGCCATGGAGGAAGAAACTGCAGAAGGTAACATGACTTTTACAGTTTACTACAAATTCTGGTGAAGATTTGTGAAACTAAATCTTATCAAGTAGTTTCAGTTTCTAGTGCGAATATCTCAGTACACTTGGAATAAAACAAAACTAACTTACAAATAACTTTTCAATAAGAAATATGAACTTGTTTTGAGTCAGTAATTCCTTAATATTTATGAAAAATTAGTACTTCTAAGGAAAATTTTCATGTTATAAGGGAAATAATCTGCTGGCAGATTTTCAGACCTTTGTGGATTCTTATCAATCAACAAACAATAAATTGATAAGTGGCAATTTTCTTAAAAACCGGAGTTTTTTTCTTCAGTCGAGAGGGTCGACCATATTTTAATAACATAAAGACAAAATTTTTCATAACATGAATAATTAAAAAACAAATTAAATGTTAACATTTTTCGTGTCGGATGCATTAAATACTTCCTGAATAAGCAGAAATTTGTGGTTTTCTCACATTATTAAACTCTATATTTAGAAAAAC
Organism: Poecilia latipinna; assembly: GCF_001443285.1. Classification (NCBI taxonomy): domain Eukaryota; kingdom Metazoa; phylum Chordata; class Actinopteri; order Cyprinodontiformes; family Poeciliidae; genus Poecilia; species Poecilia latipinna. The sequence goes on along the minus strand of NW_015116623.1, from coordinate 24,169 downwards.
AGGAACATTGTAAGTTGCTCAATAGAAAAATAGAAGATGAAACGAGTAAAATGTGAAACAGTTAATCCCACATTAACAGAGGGACCTTCATCCAGAAGTACCGCCTGTTGTTGCTGAAACTTCGCTCCATGAATGATTTAACTCATTACAATCCTCAAAATCTCCCGTTTTTATTGACATCCTGTTATAATTTTCCTTGGTTGTTCCCTGTGGAGTTTATCTACTGTTTAGATTTCAAAACAGAACCGCATAAAAGGTATTTAACATCCCACACGGGACTCTGTTCGGACCGTTTGCCGTTGCCGTTCCGGTCTGGCCGCCATCTTTGTTTCAAATGGCTCCGCGTAGGGATGACCAGCGGCGCCCTCTGCTGGATGGCGGTCAAACTACAACATTAAAAGGTTCAAAATGACGTTATTAGTCAATCATTTAATATTTAAAAATATTAAATATAAAGTTAATATCAAAGTATAAAGTTAAGTGGAAATGTTGGTATTTTAATGACCAAAATGACAAAAATAAGTGACTCAAGTAAATGTAACTAGTTGCTACCCCACTGTGATGGGAACCAGTTTTAATCTAATAAACTATTAATTAAATGTAAGTTTACAGATAGCATCTATAATTTTAAGGTTTCTTAGAGATGTTTTATCAGGCGGCTATCAAAATGGCCGTCTGTGTTTACAGCATGATCACTGTGTGTCGTCCTCCAGCCTCCGTGGACCTGAAGGCCCTGGTGGAGCAGGAGGTCAAGGAGCAGATGGAGCAGGTGTCCAAGCAGCTGGACCAGCGCATCAAAGAGACGGTGTCCGAGCAGAGCAGCAAAGCCCAGTCCGCCAAATCCGGCAAGAAAGGCAAAAAATAACCAGAACAGCCAACGTTAAATTAAACTACTTAACCATCTGTTTTATTGTCAGTAAAACATTTGAATTCACATACAGTACAATCCTGAAGCAGGCACTTTAAATGGAAATGATCAAAGCAAAGAGTCGGGAATGCTGCTGCTGGCTTTTACCATCAGTGAGTGGTTACGTTGTTGAGGAATGCCTGAATCAGAACTACAGTAACCTACAGTACCGACACCCAACTCTGGAGAGTCTGAGCGTTAAAATAACGAGGCTGTAAAAATAACATCTGAATGTTTTCATTTCCAATTTCCTTCTGCAGGTAAAAGTCTAAATATACACAGTGTACTTATGCAAATTATTGTGCAACGTGTCCTCCCATACGAAGTGCATCGCAGAAAAAAACATTTCACTCACAATCTTGGATCGACAAGATAAGGAATATCAACACATGCATCTTGAAGTCGCAGCGATGCGTTCAGGCGTCGCACTTCCTGATCCCTGAATTGCACATGTCAGAATTAGACAGTAACACGACGTGGCAGCAACATGCACACAGTTAAATAAAAACAAACTAAAAGCAACGGCTCAGCTTTTACAGCGGCTCTACGTCTCAAAGTCCTCCAGGCCCAGCAGGACGATCTTGGCCGTGTTCTGGAACAGAGCGGCCCGGTTCTGCTGCTCGCCCTTCTTCACCCAGTGGCCGTAGATCCGGAAGGCGCAGCCGTCGATTAGCTTCCGCACGCCGCGGAGCGAGTACGGGTCTCTGGCCAGAACCTCCCGGGTCAGAGGTCGCGCCCGCCGGTACCGGCTGTACATCCTGATGCAGGCCAGAACGCTCACGATCAGAACCTGGACGGGACGAGAAGAGAGAGATGCTGCAAGTCATCAAGAGTTTAGTCACAAAGCTGCTTTTATTGCAGAATGACGGCGCGTCGCGGCCACTGCAGATAAAAACTCAGAAATTTAGAGATTAAGCTCAGAAATTCTCTAGAAAAAACATAGAAAAGTCAAAATATGAAAGAACAAAAACATTTGAAATTAATCTGAGATGTTTCCAAATTAAAAACTAGAATATTTCTGTGTTTGAAAATTTGCTGGAAGAAAAACAATCTCAGAAATTTTCTGAGGAAATAAAAAGGAAATTCCTGAGTTTAAAAAGTCGATACATTTTCTAGGCAAAACTCAGGACATTTTGAGATTAAGCTCAGAAATGTTCAAGAAAAAAACTGAAAATGTGGAAACCTGAGTTTCAAAAGTTGAAAATTTGCTGGAAAAAACCCTGAAGTTTTGAGACTGATTGCAGCAATTTTCTAAAACAATGTTTGAAGAGTCAAAAAGCTGCCAGAAATTTTTTTTTAGAAAATTTCAGATTGATTATACTGTACACATTCTCTAGAAAAAACTTCAGAGTTTCAGCATTGGTGTTTGTGCTCCTCTAAGAAAAAGTCCAACTGATCCAAAGCAAATTTTAGATTTTTCAAACTCAGAAATTTTCTTAAAACCTTTCTAGAAAAAAACATTGGACAGGTTGAAAAGTTTTTACAATTTTTCAGTAGAAATGTGAAACTCATAAAATGTCTTTATAATGTGATGTAAAACTCAAAAGAGTCGATTTCACATAATGCTGCCCCTTTCAATAGGAAACAGTTTGTGCATAAAATTCTGTAACTTAATCAGTAGAAGAGTAGCTTAGCTACCTGGCTTTTTCTAAAATAAAATAAATATCAAAGAATTATTCATGATATAACTTTAGTAGATTTCCTGACTGCTGTGCTGTGCATGCTCACCCTGAACGTCTTCCTGGGGCTGAAGAGACGGACGTCTTCCTTCTGGTACAGCCTGAAGAAGGAGTGAGCCAGCGCCTGCTCTGCGGTGAGCCTGGCAGCCGGGTCCACCACCAGCAGCCTGGAGATCTGACGGCCGTTTACACAGATGTTAAAAACCAAACCGCTTCCTGATAAAACCATGCTGGTCTGACGGGGAGCGCACCAGGTCCTTCACGGTGTCGGATCTGTCGTCCCACTCCGGGGAGCTGAACTGGTACCGGCCCTCCATGATCATCCGCAGCATCAGCATCTGCTTCCGGTGCCAAAACGGAGGCGAGCCGGCCAGCAGCGTGAAGAGGATGACGCCGCAGGCCCAGCTTACGGTCGGGACAAAACACAGAGGTCAGCACTGCAAAAACACAAAACCTTACCGGCTAGTTTATCTACTTTATAAAATGTCTTAGAATGTGACAAAAGGAGCTTGTTTTTAGTACATAATTCATTAATATTGATTTAAATAAGTTTTAGTTTCACTGGCAGATTATTTCACTCATAACGTGGGGAAAATGTCTTGTTATAAGTGAAATAATCTGCCAGTGGACCTAGGACTGGGTTGCTAGGTAACGGGCTGGGCTTGGCTGGGGTTGCTAGGTAACGGACTGGGCTTGGCTGGGGTTGCTAGGTAACGGGCTGGGCTAGGTAACGGGCTGGGGTTGCTAGGTAACGGCACCAGTGGAACTAGAACTTTTTCATCAATATTAAGGAACGGTTGACTGAAATGTCTTGCTGAAAAGTTACTTTAAGTTAATTTTCTTGTTTTTCAGATATTTCCACTAGAACTAAATAAAAATATTTGGTTAGGTTTTGTGTTTTTGCAGAGGGGAAGCTGAGGGAAATGCTGTGGAGGAAAGCAGACTTACAGGTCCACCTCCTTCCCGTAGCCTGGATGCATCTCATCCATGGAGCATTTCAGTATTTCAGGCGCCAGGTATCCAGGTGTTCCACAGAGCTCTGATTTGAGGACAGGAAGCGATTCAGACCGTGTCAGGACATAAAATCATCAGTGTTTCTGTTTCTGAGCTGCTGGGTGGGATCTCCAGGTACCTCTGAGCTTCTCTCCAGGCTGCAGCTGCACAGAGAAGCCGAAGTCGGACAGCTTGATGTGTCCGTGATCGTCCAGCAGGATGTTCTCCGGCTTCAGGTCCCGGTGGACGATGCTGAAGGAGTGCAGGTACTGCACCGCCTCCAGCAGGGCGCGCATGATGCTCCTGGTGACACAAACACACCGGCTCATGCCTCCCATTCACTGTCTGAGAACTAACCAGCCATCGCAACCGTTAGGGCTGCAACGATTAACATGATTAATCGGGAGGAATCGATTAATCATTAACTAAACACTCTAAAAAACATTTGCTGAAAGAACAACACAGTCAGAGCAGTAATGAACCCAAAACTGTACAAAAATAGAAACATTTGTGTTTCATTATATTTAATTATTTTATGCATAAAGTAAAATACTTTATTACTGGAGTTTGGAGTTGCAGTCAGAAGTTTACATACAGCAATGAAACCCATTTTCTGTGGAGCAACAGGCGGCCATCTTTACTCCCCCTCAGAAACGACCTTCCTGTTTTCATCAAGGTCACAGCAGTGACCTTCTGGATTTATTAACAGAGCAGTTTGACTCTAAGAGGCAAACTGAGATGTTGCGTCGCTGATCAGTTAATTGAAAGGAGAAGTTATGAAACTCAGTAGTTTTTACATCACAGCTTATAGTTTCCATTGAAAATCAGTAAAGGCTGATGGATTTAATGACTAATTACATATTTATCTAGTTATTTTACTTTTTTCCCTTTTTAGTCAACTTTTATTTGCATTGATTTGATCAGTTTTACCGCTTATGTTTAGTTTTGTACTTTCAATTAATTCACATTGTTTTGTGTTTAACTTTGTAACTTTATTTGCTGTTTTATCTCTTTCTTGTTTTAATCTACAAACATTTTTAAACCTCTGTGCTTTGGTAATTAACGATCTGCACCTGGGCTGGCTCTGTCAGACAGGATGCTGGAGACGGAGTTTCTATACTTGTGAGACACCCGGCCCCTGACAAAAAACCATAAGCCCTAGCGAATTTTTGAAAACATTTTATGGGAGCAGGCATGTGTATCTATATCATGACCGACTTTTAGACCAATAGGGCGATATTTGTGCCATGAGGGCGAGTTAAAAAGAGTGTTGGAGTCAGAAATCCACAGTGCTGTGTGTGTGTTTCAAAGAGAAAGATTCCTATCTCTGTCAGACACTGAGCCTCGTTTTTTTGCTCTTTTTTTATATTGTCATTTTAACTCTAAATCCCACTAAAAGTAATAACTCCCTTCTCAGGATCAAGCTGAACATTTTGATACCATTTTTGTG
>NW_015116623.1:10941-15926 GCF_001443285.1 Poecilia latipinna | reverse complement strand
GGGGGGGGGGGGGGGGAGGGGGGGGCATGGAGCGGTACGAGCCGCATTAACGGTGATGGAAGAAAAATAAAAAGACCCCCTATAGGGTGTAGAACAGTAGGTGCCTGCCATGCGTTACATGCTCTTCCCTATGTAATGCTAATGGCAGGCCCCAATAAACAAATCATTTAAATCAATTTTGAAATGGAAAATACGTTTTTCATCTTAAATGAAAAATGTTTATATTTCTGTGCAATTTTGGCTTAATTACACCTCTGATTGTTATTCTTTCAAAAAATGGCCTTTTTGAGTCCAGTTACCAATTAATCAATTACTAAATTAGTTCATGATTTTGTCAATTTTCAATTAATCACGATTAATCGCTTCAGCCCTAAATATTACTGACAATATTAAAAACTAAAGTTGACAATATTTAAAATATTTATGTTATCTATTTATTAATTTATGTATTTGTTAATTTTTGTCATTTTGTTTATTTTATTACTCATTTACATCTAAGATATATACTGGTGTATGTAATATTATCTGCATCCTGGAGTGGCTCTGTTTATTGTTAGAAAGTAAATTTCTAAGAAATATTGAGTTTCTGAGACATTCAGAAGAAAATTGGGAAAATAATACTTAGTGTTGAGTTGTTTTAATGTCTTATGCCAGTTGTTTTGAATTATATTAAATTAAATTATGTGACGATTAATTTACTGAAGGTCCCGGTGGACGATGCTGAGGGAGTGCAGGTAGACGCCTGGAGATGCCTTCGCTCTCCAGCCAAGAGCAAATTGACACAAAATTATTTGTAAAACGCTTAATTCTGTTTTTAATAGCAGCAATAATCAGTAGAAATATTAAAGTATCAGTGGCGCTCACCTGGTCTCCTTCTCACTCAGAGTCACTTTTTCTGTGAGGTAGTCAAACAGCTCTCCTCTCCTCATTCTGTCCAGAAAACAAACATAAATCTACAAAATATTCTCACATGTAAATAATATTCCCACTTCATTTCTCTGTTTTGATACTCACAGGTCAAACACTAAAAATATGAATGTTGTGGACTCGTAGGAATCAATCAGGGTGACTGGAGGAAACCAAACAAACAGAAAGCGTTAAAAACAGGGCCGGTCAAAGCATTATGGGGCCCTGAGCAGATTTTCACTGGGGCCCCCAAACCAGCATGTCATTCCAAAGCTACGCTAACACACCTGCTATTATTAGTGTTCCTTGTAACTAGCAGAGTTGGATAGTAACTAGTTACATTTCCTCATTTACTTGAGTAACATTTTTTAAAACAATGTACTTTTAGGAGTATTTTTACTATGCTGTACTTTTTACTTTTACCTGAGTAATTTTATTATGAAGTATCTCTGCTCTTACTGGAGTGAAATTTCTGGATTTTCTACCCACTGAATAAAAAAATTAACATGTTTTAACCAGAATCGCACCAGATAGACACACTGCTGCAGTTTCTGTTAAAGATTCCTAAGTTGTTTTTTTTTGGGGGGGGGGAAAGAACTCAATTGGAAAAATGTCCTTTTTCCTGATTTTTAAATTTTTTTCTATTTATATGAATTTTAGTCCTTAAAATACCAACACTTCCACTTAACTTTATATTTTTGTCTGTCTGATCATGTAACATTTAAATATTAAATGATTGATAAATTGACATTTCGCCAAATATTTTTTACTCTTGAGGAATTTCTTGTGTAGCTACTGTTCACTTTTACTTGAGTAGAAATATGTTGAAGTAGCTATACTCTTCCTTGAGTATAATTGTTGGGTCCTCTGATTATAATAAATGAGATACTGACCAACATTTTGATGTGAAATGATGACAAAATGTAAAATGTTTACTGGTTTTCTCAATTGTTGACTGTGTGGTGTCTTCTGTGTCTTTATTTTTGTGTTTTTATGTTGTAAAGCACTTGTTGCTGAAATGAGATATACAAATAAACTTGACTGATTGAACTCTAAAGATAAGAGAAATAGTTTTTCCATGTTTTGATGGCGTTTGAACGGAACCTACTGATGGAGGAATGGCCCTTCACCATGTTGAGGACCTGGATCTCCTTCAGGGTGGAGCTCTTCACCTCCTCCAGCTGCTGGGCCGTCATCTTCTCGGCTGTGATCTCGATGATCTTCACGGCCAGCTCCTGGCCGGTGTGTCGGTGCACACACCGCCTCACCACGCTGCTCACCCCCCTGCAGAAGCAGCACACACCGGAAAGTACATCATGTTCCCTCCGCCACCAGGCGGGACGCTGAGTCCTAACCCGGCTGCTCAGCTGGACTTACCGGCCGATCACCTCTTTGGGGTCGTACTTCTGGTAGAACTCCTTCGCCCCCACCCAGTCAGGTAATTCATCTCCGAGAACGATGTCCTTGGTCATGATGTGAATCTACAGCAACAAACTCAGGTCACAATTCACAACAAACACCCCGCTAACTCCTGATAACACTCATTTTCTTTTTGTTTTACAATAATCCCAATACGCAGACTTTACCCTTTACGTGTTTACAGCTAACACAAAACTCAACCGCTTAAAAGGAAATTAGAAATACGCCAGTTATCATTTTGGTTGGTCTGGCAGGTTCACTGACCGAGCAGGAAGCAGCTAAAACAGGACACGGTCAAATAAACGACGTCCAGTCAGTTTAATTGATCCACTCCGCTGGAATTCATGACGGTTTGTGACCCGGCAGCTCTGAAACCGACTAAAACTCCCTATTGAGTCCGGAGCAATGTTTACATTCTGGTCAAATTCCTGAAAATCGTTTTTCGCCGGTTTCGACTGGATGTAGTGACACTGACCCCATGTGGCAGGAGATGAGATTGCAGGGCATGGATCCGATCCATAGATCCGAAACTACAAAGATAATTAGCTTGTCGCGTTTAAGTGAGTATATAGCAAAATTATAAAATTATTATTTTTATTTGTATGAAATACAAAGCTATAAACTACGAAGAGAACGGTGAAGCCTAGGTGGCGCTATGTCTCTATGTGTTTAAAACGTAGCCGACGAAGACGCTCTGTCGTCATTTCCTGTTGCGTCCCCCTGAATTATATTCCCACTCGCTGCTGGCGAAGGTGTGTAGCATCGATATTCCTCATTGGCTGTGCTTGTTTTTATTTCTGTTAATGCAAAACATCTCCACCGAATGCTTTATAGCCGTATTTATAATAAGTGAATGAAAACGGGGATAATAAGTGAGTATTTGCGCCACACAAAGGGAGCTGTGTGGCTAACCCGGAGCTAGCTTTAGGATAAATTCAGCGGCAACGTCAAACTGAAATATTAGTTTATGATTAATCAGGTTTGCTGTGTAAAATAAACCGATTTTCAATTTCTTGTTCTTATTAAATGAATTGGGTTTGTGTTTGCCTTATTGCAGCCGCAGGCAGTAACATTGGATTTGAATGGTTTTGTGTGTGTTTCTTCTGTAGGTGAAGGAAAGATGTCGGGTGCCGGGGGAGGGAAGCGGCCCTCGGGAGGGGACAGTCCTCCTGGCCCACCTGAGAAAAAGAGCAAGAAAGAGGAGAAAACCACCACGACGCTTATCGAGCCCATCCGCATAGCGGGAGTCTCCTCCACGGTGGGTCACCGGCTGTCCTGTCTTTCTTTAGCTAGATTCATTATTGTCATTTAAATCTGCACCACCGGTGCACATATGAGCAAAAACTGTTGCAAATGGCAACACGTAAAACACAAACATTCAATATTTAATACTAGGACGTCGTAATAAGCGATAAATAAGTTCATCGATTAAAACAAGCTCAATAATTTCCATTTACATGATTTATTTTCTTTCTACCAAAACTGGATGATGAAAGTCTTCAGTCTGGTGTTTCTTCCTCAGCTACTTTCAAATGTCTTCCAGTTAAATGTTCATTATAATATAAAGTTTATTATTCTTTGAGAATGTGTTCTAATTACATTATATTACTGTAAAATGTTCTCAAAGCAACAATATTATCGTCTATCGCAATAACTTCTGCGGCACTTGATTGTCCAGTAGAATTTGTTATTGTGACATGTCTAATAAATACATATTAAACTATGTAAAAAAAACATCTGAGAAAAAAAATATTTATGTTTAATATAAAAAAATATGTTTTCTTAATATGTACAAGAATGCCACTGCAGGCAGCAGGATGTCAAACGTTTTGTTTTGCATATTAAAGCTTGTTGTAAGTGGAAGTGTAAACGTATTTATATTCCCTCTCTGTTTATCTTCATATTTCTTGCATAAGGCACAAACACATGAACCAAACCCCAAAACACACACAAAAAATAAAATGCTACAGATAAAAAGCTCTGCAGTTACAGAAAATGGAAGCAAAAACCTACAATCAATAAAACAAATGCAGAAAAAAATAAACCCCATGAATGTCTGAGATCAAAATAACATTTATTTCCTCTGGTCATTTTGCTCTAACAGTTTTTTTGTGACTGTTTTGCAGGAGGAAATGGACATGAAGGTGCTGCAGTTTAAGAACAAGAAGCTGTGCGAGCGGCTGGAGCAAAGGCAGGCGATGGAGGACGAGTTACGAGAGAAAATAGAAAAGCTGGAGAAGAGGCAGGCTACCGACGACACGACCCTGCTGATTGTCAACCGGTACTGGTCTCAGGTACGAGCAGGGGTGAAAGTAGCTTTAAATTCTTGGGGGTAATATGACAAAAGTGTGTATACACACACACAGACACACACACACACATAGACACACACACATAGACACACACACACACACACACAGACAAGCTGGTAGCTCTTGAATTGCTACAAAGTAAAGCTGTATCTCCTTCAGCCCACTGGCTGCCATGTGAACCTTGAGACGCCATGAGGCCTAAATCCTGAACATCATGGCATGGAGGCATCCCAGTTTTCCATGTCTGGCATATAACCATTCATTTTAGCTTTTGAACTGGTTCTATTGATCCAGTGTCCAGACAGAGGGATGATCAGTAGTCCAGCATCATGACCTGTTTGTTCAGAA
>NW_015116623.1:0-7271 GCF_001443285.1 Poecilia latipinna | reverse complement strand
AGAAACAATAATCACTGAGATTGTTATTGTTGTTGGGTCATTAATTTGAACACCTTGTTGATTTTTTTGTTCTTTAATAAAGTTATGAACGTTTTAAGCGGGTCAGAGGAGGACCTGCTGGTCTCGGCGTCAGTTTGTCACCTAATGCTGATCGACATGTTGCACCGCTGCTCTAGCAAAGAACAGTTCAGAAACAATATGAAATGAGAAAAAAGTTATTTACTAACTGATTAAGTCGTGTTTTAAATTGTTCTTGAAAAACGTGGGTGAACTCACGGCTGCACAGTGAACCGTTGATTCTTACAGCAGACAGCCGCTCCTCTTGCAGGTACTGCGAACCCCCGCTAAATCTTTTAGGGCTACGCAGTACCTGCCGAACCCGCCTGTTGGGTACGAGTCACACATTCAGGGCCGGAGCGGGTCAGAGTTTATGAATTCAAATCTACGTAAAGAATAGAACATTTATTGTCCCAAAATCTTACACAGCATTTTTGGTCTAGTTTTTATTGTAAATATCTTTTCATAAGATATTTACAAATAAGACAAAACTAACTTATAAATAACATTTCAGGTGAATATAGGAGCTTTTTCTGAGTCAGTGATTCCATCTGACAGATTATTACACTTATAATACATGGAAAATGTCCCGTTGTAAGTGAAATGATCTCAAATTAGAACTTTTCCATTGAAATTGAGGAATTATTGGCTAAAATAAGCTCCTATATGTTGCTGAAAAGTTAATGTAAGTTAGTTTAGTCTCATTTCAAGCTAGACCAAAAATACTTGGTAATATTTTGTGTTTTTGCAGTGTGTGCACCCAGGATGCAGCAGTAAAAAGTGATTTTACTTTAATCAACCTGAAAATGACCTGCAGCTGCTTCAACAGTTTTAGTTAAATCTGAAATTTCTCGTTTTCTGTTGGAAATAAAGCAGGAAGTTGTTTGTCTTCAGCTGAATGTTTTTTAATCTTCCTGTCTGGTTCGCAGCTGGAGGATAACGTTAAAGTTTTGCGTAAATGCATCGAGCCGGAGTTGGCGTCTGGCCCCGCCCCGCCCTCTGCCCCGCCGCCGGAAACCATGGCGACGGAGGACAATGGCGTCGCTCTGACCCTGCCGACCTCGGCGGTTCCTCCGCCGCCGCTGCCAGAGGCCCAGAGCGAAGCCGGCCTGACGGACCAGCAGCTCCAGCCGGAAGAGCGGCAGGAAGATCACCAGGACGAGCTGCAGCAGCCGGCGCCCCCTGCTGGAGGAGACGAGTTAACGCCACCGACTGAACCGCCGTCTGATCCAAAAACAGGTCCGCAGCTTTTTCTGTAGGGGAAACAACATTTATAACTCCAAGCATCTGATTGTTGAATCCCGTCGGTTTGTTTTATGAGTCCTGCGCTGTGTGCAGATGCGTCGCTGCCTCCTCCTCCTCCTCTCAGCGAGAATGCGAAGGGTTTCCTGGCCACGCTGGAGCAGAGCGGCGAGGAGGAGCTGAGTTTACACCTGCAGGACCGCATGCTGTTCAGCAAGGACGCCATCGGCCACCTGGTCCGCGTCTTCGACCGGCTGCACGCGCGCATTGATGACATGTGCACGGCTATCCAGGCTGCAGGTAACCATGGCGATGACTCAGCTGCTGCTGCGCTCAGCCCGACCTTTTACACTAAGAACCTAAATCCCCAAGTTTAAAGTCATCAGGGCCAAATATGAAGCCTTTTTCCCCAATTAAAAATGGAAATGTTAAAACTGATGTTGGTGGTCAGCAGGCGAGGAGGGCGGGCCGCTGGAGGACAACGTCCGGCTGAGGGACCTGGCCACGCTGCTGCAGGGACGACACCACAAGATGTCCATGGAGGTACGAATCCTGACGGAGCCGCTGATGTGACCCGGAAACAGCAGAAACATTCAAATGGAGTAAAATTAGTTGTGTAAATATGAATAATGTGGGACATATTTGGACGAGTAAGATTTAATAAACTTTTTCTTCCTTTCCTAACTGGATACAAAAATTTAGGTTTTTATGTTGGATTATTATTATTAATGTATATAAACATACTGTTTTCTTAATTGTTCTATAATAATATCTGACATTTTTCATGTTCCAGATAAAGATTAAATTTTTTACTGAAGTTAAATGAGACTGAAACTTTTCTTTTTTTTTCCACTTAGTTAGAATCACCAAAATTATTTCTATTTGCTAAAAGCCAGAAAACGTAGAAAGATTTTTTTTTTTTAGAGATTTTCTTTTTACTTTTCTTTGTATGTCATGTTCAAGCATTTAATTTAATTTGTTTGGGTTGTTTCAAAGTTATACTTATTATTCCTAGTGGCTCCATTGATCTGCTCATATTTTATATGTTGAATTATTTTATTAACTTATTTTATTCTTTATTCAGTCAGGTGTGCAGCGTGTCTGATTTCAAAACATGACATTTAATCATACTGTCGTCTACCACGTCCTCATGTTGTTTGTTTTCCTCGTGTCTCAGTACAATGAGTGGGTGGACAAAGTGACCAGTGCAGAAACCAAAGTGTCTGAGATGGAGACAACGGTGGAGGATCTGCAGTGGGACATCGAGAAGCTTCGCAACCGGGAGCAGAAGCTCAACAAACACCTGGCGGAGGCCATGGAGCAGGTGGGTTCGGACTTACCTGTGTCCAAAAGGCTTTGGCTGCGATTCGATTTCCCACAATCCAAACGGCGATAAGAGCCGGAGCACGGCGAGTCAGCTGCTTTTTTAAACATCCGATCTACGGAGGAACCGGCAGGAAGGAACGTATTAAAGCACAAAATCAGTAGAACCTGTTTTATTCCTGCACTGACCTTTTGACCTCCGTTCTCTCTGATGTTTGTAGCTTCCTGCGGCATTTCATGGAATTAGAAAATTAGTTTGCATAGAAATATGTAAATGATTCAGCTTGTGATGCCTGGTGGCATGTGAGCCGTTGATTATGAATAACATCAGTGATTTCTGTTGATGTAGCCTGAACTCATGCAGGCGTCACACGGCTCGTCCCGTTCAAATGATCCTGATTACAGCTGCAGCCAACGATTATTCCATCAGTTATTCAGACGATTGATCGATTATTCACACGATTGATCGGTTATTCAGATGATTGATCGGTTATTCAGACGATTGATCGGTTATTCAGACGATTGATCGGTTATTCAGATGATTGATCGATTATTCAGATGATTGATCGATTATTCAGATGATTGATCGATTATTCAGACGATTGATCGATTATTCAGACGATTGATCGGTTATTTGCATTAAAAATGTCACATTCTTTTGAACTTTCATTTAACTACTTAATTTATTTCATACAATATTAGAAATGCATCAAAAGATTATTTATAATAATAGTTATTATTATAAATAATAATAAATAAACATTTAGTTGTTTCCTGAAATGATGGTTCCTTCAGGGAAAGTTTGATCATTTGTAGCTCAGGAAGCGTCTGTGGCTAAAAATAATCCGTCTCACATCAACATGTGCAGAGCTGAACGCTTTCGGCCGGACTGAAATGGTTTATGGCTGATCTGCTATTTATTGATTAACTGATTATTAACTGATAGCAAAAGGTGTTTGATTCAATTCAGTTCCATTCAAAAGTACTTTATTGAAAAAAATTGCTTTTTACAGAGTTTGAACCAGGAGTTTTACATATTTACAGAAAAAAAAAAAAAAATATTTATATATCTTACATGCAAAATGTTTGTTTTTGTGCCGTTTTGGTTTAATAACCTCTTTGACTGAGTTGTTGTTTTATCAAATGACCTTTTTAGAGTCTATGCTCCAATTTAAAGTCAGTCTGTTCCTAAATGGTTTAACGGTTATTTCAAGCATCGATTAATCGGTTAGTTATAGAATCGTTACTCATTTCAGCCCTAAATTCATCATCGTGTTAGTTCCTTAAAAAGAGATGAATTTGGATCTTTGTCTCGTCTTTCTGACGCATGTTTTGTTTCTGCAGCTTAAGTCTGGCTACAGCAGCACCGGCAGCTCGGGCGGATTAGCCGGAGGGCAGATAACGCTCAACATCCAGAAGGTGAGGAACGGCGCTGCTGTCATCTCAGAGTGTGATCTGCAGACGTGTCAAGGATTGTTTTGGTCTTAGTTTGAGAGCCTGAATGCGGAGCTGGAGCACAACCAGGAGCTGGCCAACAGCCGCATGGCGGAGCTGGAGAAGCTGCAGCTGGAGCTGCAGGAGGCCGTGAGGGAGAGCGAGAAGCTCAAGGTCAGCACCGTTTTTATCCACGGCTCATTTTCAACACAAACACACGGACAACGCAGAAACCGCCTTGAATCTTTCAGATGGACCTGCGAAATATTCCAGAAGAAGTCGTGAAAGAAACGTCAGAATATAAATGTCTGCAGTCTCAGTTCTCGCTGCTCTACAACGAATCTCTGGGGGTTAAAACTCAGCTGGACGAGGCCAGAGCCCTGCTGCTCACCACCAAGAACGCTCACCTCCGGCAGATCGAGCACATGGAGGTGAGTCCGCCTAAACACACACCATGAACCTGAACATTCAGTACAACCAGATTAAACCTGTTTTGGCCTAAAAGCCGGTCTGATGCGGAGCGTTGCCTCGGTAACAGCAGCGCGTTACGGCAGCGGGAGGCGAAGGTTTTCCTCGACAGAAGCAAAAACTGAACATTTTTCAACTTTCTGGTGTTCAAGCTCCAAATTTCACAAATGACTCATCAAACACGTTCCACAGGAAATGGAGAGTTTCTGAACGAATGCTTAAAACAAGATGGCTGCCTTTAGACCGTCCTGAATACAAAAACGTTTCAAAACGTGCATACGGTGGCGGTTTGTGATATGGGCAGTTGCCCAGGGCGGCATCAGAAAGGGGTGGACACCAAAGAACTAGAGAAGAAAATGCACCTTATCTGTCCCCTGAATATGTTTGCTGCTCTTCCTATGCATCTGCAGTGGAGTCAGTTTCCCTTTGTTGCTGTTCAGTACAGGGAGACTCTGTGGATTTTTATAATCAATCTCTCCAGGAGCTTTTGGAGCTCCACGCTCCTCTAAAGTCGAGGCTGGTGTCGTTCTCCCGCTCAGCTCCTTGGTACACTGATGAGCTGCGGAACATGAAAGCTGTTGGTCGTGCTATCGAGAGACGTGTAAAAAAATCAGGTCTCTCTGTACACAAGCAGGCATATGAGGATCATCAGAAAGCTTATGCCTTTTCTAAGTATTATTCCAACATCATCAACAGCTGTCCAGGAAATCCTAAGCAGCTTTTCTCTACAATAAACCATCTCCTTCATCCCATTACACAAAGTCATGCTGAAGATTCGACTCAAAAATGCAACCTGTTTCTCTCATTTTTCAAAAACAAAGTTAACTCTGTTAGCTCTCAGCTCCATAGCCTCCCTGATCTTCGGCTGGCATCTACCCTGGGACATCATGGGTCCCTGAGCTGCTTTGACGATGTTGCTCAGAGTGAAGTGGAGGCTATCCTGAAGAAAATGAAGCCTTCATCTTGTGCCCTGGATCCCTTCCCCTCATCACTCATAAAATCTAATCATGCTGCAATAAGCCCACTAATCACACAAATAATAAACAAATCACTGAAATCTGGTCATGTCCCATTGCCTCTTAAAACAGCTGTCATTAAACCTCTTCTAAAGAAATCTACCTTGGATCCAGATATTCCCAATCTCTCACCTCCCCTTCCTGTCAAAAGTGCTGGAAAAGGCTGCAGCTCCACCTACAACAAAACTCTGATGAGAAATTTCAGTCTGGGTTTTGTTCTGCTCAGTACTGAGACCGCTTGGCTGAGAGTTACTAATGATGTCCTCATGGCAGCTGATACTGGTCCTACTTCTCTCCTTGTCCTCCCTGACCTAACTGCAGCCTTTGACACTGTGGACCATAATATCCTCCTACACCGTCTTCATGTGGAGGTCGGTCTCTGTGACTCTGTTCTGGACTGGTTTAAATCCTCTCCAACTGGCTGGAATGTGTTAGCCTTGGCAAGGCCAAGTCCCAGGCTCTCTGTCTCCTGTGGTGTCCCACAAGGGTCAGTTCTGGGGCCCCTGCTATTTTCCCTCTACATGCTGCCTTTGGGTCAAGTCATTAATCGGCACAATATCTCCTTCCACTGCTATGCCGACGATATACAACTTTACATCAGAACTGGAGCATCATCACCATTTTCACTCACTGCCTTCACCACTTGCCTGGAGGAGATGAGGACGTGGATGAATCAGAACTTTCTTCAGTTAAACTGCTCCAAACTGAGGCCATGTTGATCGGAACACCTCACCAGGTCCAATCTTCAACTTTGATGACAATCTTCTTCTCTGGACAAGACATCCCCCTTTCCACCACTGTTACAGATCTTGGAGTTAGAATGGATCCTCATCTTACATTTGAAAATCATATTAAGCATCTATTTAAAACATTTTTCTTTCATCTTCGCAATATCTCCAAAATTCGTCCGTCTCTCTCTTTCTCTGATGCCGAGTCTCTCGTCCATGCCTTTGTCTCCTCCAGGCTCGACTACTGCAACTCTCTGTTTGTTGGATCCATAAAAAACATCTCCAGAAGCTCCAATACATTCAGACCAGCGCAGCCAGGATTCATTGAGGGCCCGTAAATCTGCCCATATTACACCTTATTCTGCATGACCTTCACTGGCTTCCTGTTACAGAATTTAGTACAAAACCTCTCTCATTACCCATCAGTGTTTAAACGGACCCTCTCCGGATTTCATCCACCAGATCTCTGCGATCACAAGACAGCAACTTCCTCCACCTTCCTCGCTCCAGATTAAGGACCATGGGAGATCGGGCATTCGCTGGGCTGCCCCCCGTCTCTGGAACTCTCTCCCGGATTATTTGAGAGCTCAGCAACCACTGGTTCACTTCAAAAGAGGCTTAAAGACTTTTTTATTTAACCAAGCCTATTCTGCCTCCACATGATTTATGATGTTGATTTTATCTATGATTTTAGTTGCACTGTGCAGCACATTGAGATTTTTTCTAATGAAAAGTGCGGTACAA
This sequence comes from Poecilia latipinna, assembly GCF_001443285.1. Taxonomy (NCBI): domain Eukaryota; kingdom Metazoa; phylum Chordata; class Actinopteri; order Cyprinodontiformes; family Poeciliidae; genus Poecilia; species Poecilia latipinna. The sequence goes on along the minus strand of NW_015116623.1, from coordinate 259 downwards.
ATTAAATTGATTATTGTTATTATTATTATTTCATCAGAATGTCTGACCTGTTAAATTACATGCAGGTGGTATCATAACTCTACAATATCTGAATTTCTAACAAGTGTTTGTAATGAAACAGTATCAGACATGCAAACAAGTTTTTATTGAAACTAAACACTTATTGGTTCTGTTTGGTTCTGATGGTTCTGATGCAGGGCGGCAGCAGCTGTTGTTGTTTACAGTAGATCTGTTTCTATTCTCTCCCTAATGACTCTCC
>NW_015116622.1:53808-58604 GCF_001443285.1 Poecilia latipinna | reverse complement strand
TCTTTCAGTATCTGTTTAATAAAGCAGTGCAAGGAAGAAAAAGTAGGGAAGAAAGAAATTGATTTGCCATATACGGTTTTTCTTTCAGATATCATTTCAGCCCTGTCACTCGAAAATTAGAAGTTTCTCATGAAAGTAAATTCATTTACTGGTTTATTGAATGAAGGCAGTTGTGTATCAGTTTCTTGAAAAAGTACAACATTATATAAGACGGATGAAAACTTATTTTGACTAGACACATGCAAGTGTGGTGTGGTGTTTGTGTGTGTGTGTGTGGTGAAATATGTCTCATAGGTGCAAGGAAACAAATAGAATTTGACATTTTTTAAAACTTTTTACCCTTCAACTTGTATGCCAGGTCAAATTGACCCGAACAGTATCTATGTAACAAATAGACGCAGAGGTGGCTGCAAGTGTGTAAAATGAACCATTTTTATTTTATACATAGAGGGCACCTATTAAGACAAATAGAAAAAGTTTCATGCAGAAAAAATACTTCTAACTATTTTTTAAAAAAATGTAAACTTTGAAACGGGTCAATTTGACAAGCAACATAACAGGAGGGTTAAAGCATTTGCAAATGATAAAGACGCTGACAAAGGAAGAATGTTCTCACATAATTTTTATTGAATTGAAAGCTGGAATATTTGTACAAAATTATTAGTTTTATAAATATTTTTAATTATGATTAATATTATGGCTTTGAAACCAATTTCAGAAAAACTCATGAAACCACACAAAACAAATAGGCTCATGACATAAAATAATAATATTAGATGTTGTTATAAATACCAAAAAAATAAAATGATTAGAATACTGACAAGGGTCTGAACCAGTCAGACATGAATTTTTTTTATCCAGAAAGCATGTGTTGAATTTACTTGTATGGGTCTCAAATTACAGGCCACTATGGTCATCAGTTCACAGCATGTTAGACTGATTGCAAACGACGGTTGTTTTTCCTTCTGGGCCTTTGAGTTGCATTCAGTCCAATGCTGTATGAGTAATAATCAGCCAAATTCAATAGAAGTCAGTCGTTCACATTGCATAAAGCACATACATCATACAAAATCATGATGCACAAACACTGCATCACAGTCTTTCAGTCACCTGCACAAAGAAACAATTGGTTGCTCCAGCCTCACTGCCCAGCTGTGCATGTATCTCAGTTGTTATTTCTTTATTATTTTGGGCATTTCAGAAGATCATACTTCACATTGCCGGTGTGGTCCACCTCCCTGCGAGAATTCAGGCGCCAGTAGAAAAGATCTCTGCAGAAATAAATGTTGCCTGAAAGACAAAACGTTGATGTTACAACGACCACAATGTATGCCATGTTTTGTTGACGTTTGTGGATTTGTGTTCCTGAGCGTTGTGGTAGAAGGCATGTTTACCTTTGTGCTGGAACACATCATGAGCATCATTAGGGACACCTCCAAAGATGGTGTCGGTATATTTGGGGTATCCTTTGTCAATCATATGGGTCTTGAGATCAAACCTGTAGGGATCAGAGAGAGATTGAGATCTACTGTATGTCCTTTAACAAGATGGGTTAATTTACAGATCTTTTGTCTAAAAAAGGGAGCAATTTCTACTCACCTCCAATTGTTTTCTCCGCTGAAGAGAAGCACTTTGCTCTTCCCTCTATACAGCGCTCCCTCCACCTTCTGTACACTTGGGGGCAAACCAAGCTTCTCAATACTGTGGGGACCTAGCACACTGCTTCCTGTGTACACCCAGAACCTGGTTCCTAATGTAACAATAAAATATGATTAAAATTCTTTTTCTAACATTTCAGTGCTCTGATAAGCTCTTATAAGAATAATCCTTACCTGAAAAGAAGTATATTTTTGTGGTCTGAACATCCTCAAAGGCAGAGTCAATGACAGCAGGTAGAGCTGGCCAACTCTGAGAAATGGAAAATGGTCCTGTTCGACCTACATCTGTCTTGCTTGATACCTTCCAGAAATACCTGTCAACCAGAAATGCAAGATTAGCACCTCAATAGGTTATGTTTCTAGAGCATAAGTAGAACTAGCTATTTGCTTACCCATCTTTGAAGAAATGCAGATGTTTCTGAATCACAGTGATGGTGTCAAACATGAGCATCTTGCAGGGGTCTTTGGTGGGATCTACAGTGGGTGACACTGTCACAACAGATGAACTAGTCGGATTAGGTATTACTGCAGCGTTGAGAGTAGGACCAGGGCCTGGTGTATTTCCTGCAAAATATGGAAATGTTCTTGGTTAAGGCAAAGTTTTCATGTGTTTGACGAGATTCATTGTGAAAGAGTACTGAGTTGTCAACTCACCGTAGAGGAACTGAATGCCATCAATGTCGTCCTGATCCAGGGAGAAATCCTCCACATAGCTGTACTGAGGGTACATCAGAGCGTTTCTAACGTTGGAGTGGTACAAACCCAGTGAGTGTCCAAACTCGTGGGCAGCCACCAGGAACAGGCTATAACCTGTAAGATAGCCGGTTAGAAATTTACTAAATTACATAAAATGATAAACGCAGAACAAATTCTTGTATTCCTGTTGCTCACCCAGGTCAGGACAGAAACCCCATCTCTGGTCTCTATCATAATTGTCAGTGGTGGCACACCACGATTTAAAGTCTGTCCTCCCATCAGTCGTACATTCGTCATATGGTATCCCCCGAAATACAAAAGGAAAGTGGCAGGGATCTCCAGCTGGGCTTGTCACAATTACAGAAGTGTCTGGACAAAAAGAGACAAAATAACTGTGGTTAAACAAAGCAACAAACTACTGTGGTAGGACTTTCACACCTTGTGTTTTCTGTTACCCACCACGGTTGGGACAGAAGCCAAATTTCTGGTCTCTATCATGGCTGTCAGTCGTGGCACACCACAATTTGCCGTCTGTCCTCCCCTCACTAGTACATGAGTGGTATTCCTTGCCCCGGTACACAAAAGGAAAGTGGCAGGCATCTCCATCCGAGGTTCCTCCAATTACAGCAGTGTCTGGACAAACAGAGACAAAATAACTGTGGTTAAACAAAGCAACAAGCCACTGTGGCAGGATTTTCACGCATTGTTTCCTGTTACCCACCACGTTTGGGACAGAAGCCATATTTCTTGTCTGTGTCATAGTTGCTAGTGGTGGCACACCAGCGTTTTCCGTCGGTGCGACCGTCGGTGGTGCAGCTCTTATACATCTTACCCAGGAAGGTGAAGGGGAAGACACAGGGGACTCCACCCGCATTTCCACCAACAGTGAACGAGACTGTGAGGATTACAGTTGAAAGCGTAGTTGGATGAGTTCCAGTTTTCCTTCACAAGCTCATAAACATAATGGATAACTTCAGGCTTGTCATTTTTGTCATGCTTACGTTCACTTGGGCAGCCGCCAAATTTTCTGTCTTGGTTGTAGTCGGCTGTGGTTGCACACCAGGGCACGCTGTTGTTTACGCCTTCAGTGATGCAGGTGGTGTATGATTTCGCCCCGTAAGTGAAGGGGAAGTGACATATGGCACCTCCCGCATTGCCACCGTACGTCTTCACCACTGAGAAGACAGATTGGATTGTGTGTTAAAGGAAATCTGTGCAAAGAACACCAGAGGAAGGAGGAAGGTATAAGCACGTGATTTCTGAGGTGTGGTTACCATTTCCTTTTCCCAGAGTCCAGTATTCGTCATCGTCAAAGTGGGCGTCCCCCTGAATGCCCACACCGGGAGCAAAGGCGTGAGCTAGAAGGCCATCCTTACCATCAAAGGGGTATAGATCCCCGTGGTCTAAAAAAAACATGATTTTTATATCAATCAAACATTGATATAAAAATCAATGTTTGATTTTTATAATTCAGCTTCTTAATTTGTTAGAGTGCAAAAGGTTTGATTTAGAAATGTAAAAAAGAGCACATACCAGTTGTTCCAAAGGAGATCATGATGTCTGCATTGCCTTGAAAAAGGCGGGTAAATGTCAGAGGGGTGACATCACTCCACATGTTGAAGGCTCTTGCAACGACATCATCAGTCAGATTGCTGTCTATGTCAGGAGAATAGTTCAGGATCCTGAAGACACAGTGAACTCAAAATTACTAGCTGATCCAGTCTGATGGAAACTTATCAATACTTTTAGTCCAGGTCGGTACCAAAATGCTGTTCATCAACATCCTCGGATGTCCAGTCAAGGGATCCGGGTCACGGCACCAAATTGTCGTGGAAAAAAATTATTACATAGCACTGTTCAGGTGAAATCACTCAATCAGGTTTATTCATATATTGTGCACAATACAAAGAGTTTGTGGGACAATCAATAATGAAGCAATTCTGAATGGAAAGGTCCGCCAGGCATAGTCAACACGAGTTTTATATCAAGGATAAGGAATTGAAAACAAATGGGTGAGACAGTCTGGTTCTCATGCAGCTGTGGGAAACAACTTCCAACCATGTACTTGTAACCCAAATACAGTGATCCCTCGCTATAATGCCATTCATCTTTCGCGGTCTCGCTGCTTCGTGAATTTTTTTGTGCAGTTTTTTTTCACAGTGCATTGTGTTCTGCGTCCTGTTGGTTAAACAGTTTCCGAGCTCCTACTCTACCTGTGTGCCAATAACGTTACGGTATTTAAATACAAGCAGGGGTGCTGCCAGGAATTTTGGACCCCTTGACAAAAATTTAAATTGGGCCCCCCTCACTCAGCTGCTGTTACAATTTCTTGAGTCTATCTGACCCATCAAAAGCGTCATAATTTCAAAGGCTTGCAACTAACTGCCTGGCTTTCTTCGGTCCAATACAGATAACTAGTACAATATTTACTGCTCATGAATT
>NW_015116622.1:47766-49905 GCF_001443285.1 Poecilia latipinna | reverse complement strand
TTAATTGTATTGATACATACATAGTTCAGCATATATGCTTAGTGGCTATAACCAGAGGCGGAGCCGGGGGGCCAGTGCCCCCCCTGTCATCTGATTGGCCCCCCCAGTGGCCCCCCCTGATGATTGACATGTAACAGCACCAGGTCATTCCTGTACATTATTTGGAATCATTCTAAGCCAACCTAATATCTAAAGAAGAAAAACAATAATAAATATATGAAAAGAAAATGTATAAAACTTTATATAAGTCCATGTGATTACATAAATAAATAGATTTATATCAGGCGCGATACCAGCCTCCTTTATACTTTTACTCATAAAAACGAGCCGACATTGATCTCCTGGATGTTTCAAATGTGCTGCGCAACTCAAAGGCTACCTGGTGGTTGTAAAACACCAAGAAGTTATTTACTGATCCTCCACAAAAAACAAAACAAAAAAAAAAACAACAAAAAAACGAAGAGGGGCCGACAATGTTCGTAGTTTGGAGCAGAGGTTGCGCTGGAGTTTCTTCGTTGTCCGTCAAAGAAAAAAATAATTTTATTTCCAATTTATAGTCATCAAACGAAACATTTAGTATTTCTCTGTGAGACCGTTTTTGAAATCAGGTAACATTTCACGAAATAACGTGATTAGAAGACGGCAGAACTCTGATCGTTTCCTGATCACTTCCTTCTGCCTGCGAGAGGAAAAATCCCGCAGAAGCGGATCAGCTGCGCTACACGCTCCAAAGCCTTTGGTTCGTTAAAGCGTCCAGATCAGAGGTGATTCTCTGACAGATATTGTTCTTAGTATGCAGTGGCGCAACTGCACATTATTCAGGTGGATGCGAAAACATAAATCGGCGCATGTTTTCGACTCTGTTCTCTGTGTGTAAAGTTGAAACTGCCTGCGCACCAAGTGTCAGCTGCGCTTGATCACAGTCTGGACAGAAATGAAATTAAGTGACTCCACTTAAATTACCATTAATTCACCCGCTTGTGAATTAATGGTCTGTCTGAATGCACAGCTTCACAAATTCTTCCTGGTTGCATCTGCAGAGAAATCTGCGCTGGTTCATCAACATTTGGATCTGTATGAACCAAACCGAACAATTGAACTCTGCGAGATTTTTTTTCTTTTTTTTTTTTTTTTTTATCTTTTTAACCCTGTGCAGGGTTCGGGCGTGCGTTTTTACCAGGATATTTTATTTTTATTTTTTGCATGGTTTCACTTCTCCAAAACGAACAGATGTTACGTCTGCCGCGCTCCTTCTGTGCATCGCTCTCCTTCTGGGTGCGGGAGGGTAACATCTTCAACTTGTTAAAACTGCAGGGCGAGTTAAGTTTAATTCTTCGCAGCGGCGGCGCATTGGTTGTGCAGCGGACTGCGCATGGATCTAATTAACTTATGCACCTTTATTTATTTCCTCAAAATAAACTGATGGCTCCTCTGTTTAGACTATAAATGGATTAAAACAACGTTGCATTGTCTTTGGTTTTCTATGTTCTGTACTGGAGACTGGAGTTAAAGGCGCCATTTCAACTAAAGATTTGCAATGAGATTCCTAACCAAGGTGTCCTGTCCATCACTCTTCAACACGCTGTCAGCTCCCGGTCAGAAAGACGCATTTAGTTCAGTGTCCATGAGATGATATTCAGAAAGGATATTTTTATTGAATGATTTTAGTTGCCTCTGCAGTGAAATCTGTGCGTAAAGTCCGTCATGTCTCCATATGAACCAGTCAAAGGTGTTTATATATATATATATATATATATATATATATATATATTTTTTTTTTTTTTTTTCCCTTCATTTTTTCCCCCCCCCTCACCTTTTTTTAAAAACCCTCCTTTTNGGACTCCGCCAAGGCTGCCCTTTGTCACCGATAGTGTTCATTACTTTCATGGACAGAATTTCTAGGCGCAGCCGAGGTGTTGAGGGGATCTGTTTTGGTGGCCTTGGGATCACGTCTCTGCTTTTTGCGGATGACGTGGTCCTGTTGGCTTCATCGGAACGTGATCTGCAACTCTCGCTGGAGCGGTTCGCGGCCGAGTGCGAAGCGGCTGGGATGAGACTCAGTGCCTCCAAATCCGAGGCCATGGTCTTGAGCCGGAAAAGGGTAGAGTGCCTTCTCCGGGTCAGGGGGGTCGTCCTGCC
>NW_015116622.1:40597-41559 GCF_001443285.1 Poecilia latipinna | reverse complement strand
ACTAATAAAATATATTACATATGCATAGTTGTATGCTCTATATAGAGATTTTCCTTAGCTTTTATTATATATCTTACAATTTTGTAATTTATAATTATTAAAATGAAAGCTGTGTGGCTTTGTTAATATTCTGTCTTAGAATGTGGCTAGATGTGCCCTTTTTTTGAGCACTTGCCCATTGAGTGGTCTCTGCAAGGCCCTGGCAGATAGGGGGGTTCAGGGAAAATATGGATGTGTGTTTTTTGGTCTGGGAGTGGGAACATTAAATTTTTACTGCTTAAAACAATCTTTGAAATTACAATATGATTAATTTTGTAATTGACAGGCCCCGATTTTTTTATTTTTATTTTATTTCCATGAACAATAAATAAATTGTGGAGGGTCCCCTGTTGGTCAGGGCCCCTAGAATTGTCATCACTTTTCCGCCCTATACTGCACTCTATACTGTGCAACCCCAACGAAAAACGAGGGATCACTGTGGTTCTTTTGGTGAGAGTTCACAAGCATTTCACATAACATGATCAGCAGATTTTAACTTATAGTAATTTTCCACCACAAGCTACAAGAGAGAGTTTTCTGAAACTATAGTTTTGTGTGTAGCACAACATGTCATGATATAATTTGCTTTTGATTTTAGGCTGTGAAATGTTTTTTATTAAACATATAATCTACCATAGCAAAAACATCTCTGGTGATATCGCACAAGGCACAGGGTAGTGTGTCAGTTTTTACTGTTTTCTTTACTTGCATGTTTTGAGGCATTTTAAGTTAACATTTAAACTTCCCTTTGCATTAACCAATGCCATCTGAATGTCTGATTTTTTTGTATAAAGAGCTATTTAAAAAAAATTAAAATTCTGAAACCCTGCTCTAAAAATCAATGATTTATTAAATAAAGTTTTTTTTATATATATATATATATATATATATATATATATATATATATATATATATATATATAT
>NW_015116622.1:33209-36907 GCF_001443285.1 Poecilia latipinna | reverse complement strand
TGCCGGCATGCCTCCAGGAACCTGCTGTCATCTGGCGCCCTCTGGTGGATGATCTGTAAAGGAAAATGGCGGACCCACCAGCCTGGTACCTAACAGAACTGACATAAATTTGTTATAAAAGTATTACCAATTAAACTTTAAAAATTAGCTTTACGTGGTAAAGTTATATTGCTCTGATACTTGGTTTAAATTTCTTAAATTAATTGATCCTACAGTAGTGCAATACACCATCTCCAGCAGTGAGAGGCAGCAGTGTACAAACAGGCGCACAGTGCCTTGGTCTTCTTGGTAAAGAAGAAATCTACCATCTTGTGGGACCATAGACATGAATTACTCATGTTCATGACAGGTGTTTATGACAGTGTCATGTCAGTCTTATTCACACCCCGTCAAATAAAGTGTTACTCATCCACATTTATTTCATACCTACTAACTGAGTGGATAATAAGTTGATGTTTTTCTTTCTTTTAAACTTTTTCCAACTTTTTTTTGAAGTGAACCAGTGGTTGCGGAGCTCTCAGAGACGGGGGGCAGCCACAGCAAATGCCCGATCTCCCATGGTCCTTAATCTGGAGCAAGGAAGGTGGAGGAAGTTGCTGTCTTGTGATCGCAGAGATCTGGTGGATGAATGTGGAATGAGAAGGTCCTTCAGATAATCTGGTGAAGTTCTGTTTAAACATTGATGTGTAATGAGAGCAATTTTGTACTGAATTATGTAAGTGACAGGAAGCCAATGAAGGTCATGCAGAATAGGTGTAATATGGGCAGATTTACGGGCCCTCAATAGAATCCTGGCTGCACTGTTTTGAATGTATTGAAGCTTCTGAGGATGTTTTTTATGGATTCCAACAAACAGAGTTGCAGTAGTTGAGCTTGGAGGAGACAAAGGCATGGACGAGAGTCTCGGCATCAGAGAAAGAGAGAGATGGACGAATTTTGGAGATATTGCAAAGATGAAAGAAACAGGTTTTAAATAGATGCATAATATGATTTTCAAATGTAAGATGAGAATCCATTCTAACTCCAAGATTTGTAACAGTGGTGGAAAGGGGGATGTCTTGTCCAGAAAAGAAGATTGTCATCAAGGTTGAAGATTGAGTGGATAAGTTTATGTTTTTCTTTCTTTTAAAACTTTTTCCATGTAAAGTGTGACTATTTATCTCTTGTACATCAAACATTTTTTGCTTCTTTGTATAGCACTGCTAAGAAAAAGCTGCTTATTAAGATTTTGCTATAACATTTCTCTTCTTATTAAAAACAATTTGTGTGTTCAACTACGAACTTGACAGAGAAAAATAAGAGCATCACTATTGTGGGTGATGCAAAATGGATATGTTAGATGCATGGTGGTAGACAGGGCCGGCCCAAGGCAACAGCAAACCAAGCAGCAGCTTAGGGCCACCCCTCAGTGGAGCGGATTTTTTTAGTAATAATTTCTATGTCATTATAATAACAAAGACACAAAGTTCGATATGAAGTGATTTGTTTTTATAAAAATATATATTTGATAATGTATGTAGAAATCAATATTTTATGGAAAAAGCAAAACGATGTCTCAATAAAGGACTTATCCTTCGTGGAGTGAAAAAACAAAAAGAACAGAAAAACCAAGATAAAGGTTTGTTTTAATGTGCCTTGGTAATGTAATGTAATGTAATGTAAAAGATTTGTAAAGCTGCTAGCTTTATAGCGACCTGGAACGGTCCAGTTCAACAGCCAAACATTTGTGCTAGGCTCTTTGTGTTTGTGTGAGACTGAGTTTAAACTTTAAATGAGTTGATTCTCATGGTTGGCTCTGTATATTTCTGAGGTATTTTTGGCTTCAAAACGCTGTGTTTGATAACGTTTGGTAACAATAATTAAAATTTCTCGATGTTTGACATTGTGTAGCAAAAGGTTTTTACGTCAGGCTACACAGCTGCTGCATCAATGAGCTGCTCTATGCTGTAGTTGGGGATATGTTGTTTGCTGCTGAGCATAATCATTTTGTGGCTAAAACAAACATTTTACATCAACTTCTAAGTTATGTGAAACTTCTGTTAAAATCATTTGAAGGCTCAGAATCAGTCCTGTACCGGTACCGGTCCACATTCTCAGGGGAGAAAGACTCACCTGGTATAAATAAAATTTTTAGCTGTTGGAGTAACGCTTAAGAGAAATTTATTTAATCAAAGAATGTCATGAATATGTGTGTAGGGCTGCACCGATTGCAATTTTCTGGCCGATCCCTGGTTACTGATCTTTAAAAAGCCTGACCTGCCGATTTTGATTTTAGCTGAAATAATCTTTTTTGGTCTGAAATGTTGCTGAATATAGCAAGAAAGTCGGTGAGTTGAAACATTGGGGTGAATATTGTAAATGTGGAGACCTGACCTGTTGGTTCGGTCTGTCAGTCAAACCTCTCACTGTAGAGCAGAAGAGGACGGAGGCTGATTTTTAAACCTTTGCTGATGAATATAAGATTAGGGGATGAGATGGGCTTTGTAGTGATTTGGGTTTTTTGTGCGTTTATTTAGGATTTTGTGTTCTGTTGAGTCTCCTTGTTGTCCCATTTACCCTTTGATTGTCCCCAGCTGTCGGTTGTTTCTCCTGATTGTCTCCCTGTGTATTTAAACCTACCTGTGTTCCTTGTTGGGTCCTTGTCACCTCCAGTCTGCCGTCAAGTCTGTCATTAGTTTTGTCTTACCAGTTCCTACCAGTTTTGAGCCTTAGCTTTCGGTGCTGCCTGGATTATTGTTTGTTTTCATCATTAAATTAATCATTTCATTCCCTAAAACCTGGGTCCGCTGAGTCTGCCTCACCACCTTCACTGCATATCATGACAGAAGAACCCGACCAAAAGTAACTGCGGTGAGGAATGCAAAATAGGAAAAAGAAATATAATCTACAACATGGACCTTGCACATTGGAATGAGTTGATGTCTACAATTAAGGACTACGTGGAGATTGTGGCAGAACCATACTTGGCCTTCAGACGCCTTGGGGTCGCCATCAGACTCCTGTTTTTGCTCGAGGACTGGGCCGACCGTTCTGCTCAGGACTCTTACTCCTGACTGTGTTCAGTGAACGTTTGAAAACTGTTGAGCCTTCGAATAAATACTGATTAAGAATATATTCCTTGTCTGGTTCTTGAAACAGTTTTGCCTCACTCTTTGTTAAAAGAAAATTTCCACAACAATTTGCCGTCACGAACAGGATCCGGCGAGGTGGAGAGGTCAAGGGCGACGAGAGATTGGATGCATTGGCCAATCTGAGGAGTTTGTCTTAAGTTCACCTCCAAATTGAACAAGGGGAGCTGGAGGTCTCGTCCCTGCGTCTGCCGACCGACCGGATCCATAAGAACCTCAATACATGTATTGGGTGAGGACTCTTTCAATTGGGTTTTTTTTTTTTGTTTGTTTGTTTTTTTGTTTTGTTTGTTTTTTTCATATCTGCTTGGACAGGCTCCGACTGCTGATGAACTAAACTTAACTATCTAAGGAGTAGATAGTGGGTGTTTCTTACTTTGTTTTGTTAAAGGTGGAAAAAGATTAACTATCTAAGGAGTAGATAGTGGGTACTTTTAACCTTTTTCAACCTTTAACAAAAGAAAGTAACTATATAAAAGGCAGATAGTGGGTATTTTTAATCTTTTTCAACCTTTAACAAAAGAAAGTAACTATATAAAAGGCAGATAGTGGGTATTTTTAATCTTTTTC
>NW_015116622.1:26278-30035 GCF_001443285.1 Poecilia latipinna | reverse complement strand
AAAGGCAGATAGTGGGTATTTTTAATCTTTTTCAACCTTTAACAAAAGAAAGTAACTATATAAAAGGCAGATAGTGGGTATTTTTAATCTTTTTCCACCTTTAACGAGAGACGGTAAAGAAAGTAACTATCGGAAGATAGTGGTGGTTTTGTTTTATTCTCGCCTAAAGAAACAAAGTAACTATCCAAGGGAAGATGGTGGGTGGTTTTTATCATTTCTACACCTTGAAGGAAAGAAAGCCAGTGGAGAGACGTCTCACTGAAAATATGGGTTCCGGAACCTCAAAGAAAAGTTTGGAGCGTTTTTATTTATGACCTAATGGCAAAAAAACAAAACAAAATGGGAACGAATGTTTTGCATGCTGAAAACATAATTATGACTTTCTTAAAGTGGGAAACTTGAGTGTTAATCAATTGAAACTGGTGCAAACACAGCTTGATGAAAAATAGACGTTAAAAAAATAAAGTGAGCCACACTGAATGCGGCTGCCCTTTCCCCTTTAAACACACTCGGCTTGGTAGCTGATCGTCAGTTTCATTTTGTCGTGAGATATTTGACCAAAAGGAAACTGAATTCAGTCGCGAACAAGGCAAAGCTACATCCATGATGCTGAGCACCTAAAACTTTAATGGTTAGAGTCCAACTTCCTTTCAAAATGTGGCCTCTGAGATGGACATCAAAAGAAAATAAGATATTGATAAAACTGTTCCATTAACCCCGACTTCTCTTGGCTGTGTTGACCCTGCGGTCTTTCATTTAGTGAAGCAAAATTGTCCTGTCCAAAGTGTCTCATTTGACCAAATACTTTCATCTGAGTCCTTCCTTATGCTTTATTTATTTTTCTGTGCGGAATGATATGAGCAGAGTCTTTTATTTCGGTGGCTGAACCTATACAACTTGAGATGCTATTGGAATAATAGAAAAGTTCTATCAAAGTGTCTCTTAGATTTCTGCATATTTTTATGACTATAAACAATGCAAACAAACACCGGTTGGCAAAACAGTCTGAATTAATTTGCTGTTCACAAGTTAAACAACGAAAAGCAGAGGACAATTTCTTATAACGGGAAAGAGAAGTCTTATCTCCTGAAATACAAAAAGATTCTTTAAAGTGGTTGTTAGTATCCACACACAGCTCTGGAAAAAAAAAAAGAGACCACTTAAAATGATCAGTTTCTCTGATTTTACTTTTGTGTTTGAGTAAAATCAACTTTGTTTATTGATTCTATGAAGTACTAACACCATGACTCAGAAATTTCAAGCAAAAATTATTTGCAGAAAACCGGAAATGGTCAAAATAACCACAAAGATGCAGCGTTTTCAGACCTAGAATAATGCAAAGAAAGCAAGTTCACATTCATTTAGAACCAACAACACTAATGTTTTAACTCAAGAAGAGTTCAGAAATCAATATTTGCTAGTTCTGTACAGGTTATATAATTCATCCAGGTACTTAAGTTTTTGCAAAAGAATTGCAGAACAAATAGAAAAACTGACATTTATAGAGGATGAATTGTATCATATGCAATTTGGTTTCTTCTATATAATCAGAGGTAACAATATTCCTTTAGACTCGCCTCTTTTTGCTTCTGCTGTAGCAAGAATGGACAAATCCTTTAAGCCACACGTGTCAAACTCCAGTATTTAAGGGCCAGTCTGTGAGAACAAACCTGAATCACATAATTAGACCATTAACAGGACTCCACAGAACATGATTCAGGCCTTTGATTCTGATGTGTTGGATTTGGGACACATCAAGCTTGTAGGAAACAGGATTTGAATGCCTAGAGATTGACACCCCTAGTCTAAAGTCAGTATGATAAGATAAACTATGGATGTTACTAAATACAAGAGCTGTTTTCCACAACAAATGTCTGCACCTATGTTACACAATAGCTGAACATAGTTAGGGACCACATGCAGTACATACACATGATTATTTTATTGTTTCTATATATATATCAGTACCAGACAACCACAAAGTACATGTACTGAAGTTATGAAAAATTGTCCCTTTCTGAGTCCCTCAATCCTGAAAACACAAAATATGATGATTTTTGATTGTACAAAACACTAGAATGGGTTCAAAGAGGCCAAATGCACACTTTCTCGAATGAACCCATCAAATACTTAATGGCAAGGTAGGCAATAAGCAATTATCTCCATACTTAATCCATGTGATTACAAGCAGCTAATGTGTCTTAGAACATCATGGGGAAATGCCCAATTGTGGGCACAAAACCAAATACTTGTGGCTGCCAAATGCTTTTACTCCATTAGTTTTAGTTTGGATTTTAAAAAAAAATGCCTTGCAACGATTCACAGCTTCTACGAGGAAACGAGGTAAATTTTTGTCTTCCTTTCAATCAGATTATGAGACACCTACCTTGACCAAGGTTTTATGTATTTATTTTTTCTCGTAGAAGCTGGATGACAGCCTGGTAATGGCTTGTGTTGGTTCTCCCTTGCTAAACCCAGCTGTAAATCCCTCAGACCCTGGGACCTGAACTGTCCATCTAAAAGCTCCCATTAGATAATTCTGAAGTGTGGCTGCAGCCAGCAAAGCAGAGCAGAGCAGAACTATGACTAATACAGTTTCATGCACGGCAGTGGAGTGTGCAGCTTAACTCACACTGGCAAGAAAAAAAAAAACAGAACTAGCTCCAACACTAGTTTGAGCAGAGATATTTTAAAATGCAACACTGAATTCATATTAGATACACCTCAGAAAGTAGATCTCAACCACATGTTTTTTTTTTTTTTGCAGCTATCAATTGGCCTCTGGCATAATTCTGGTAGAAAGTTTTATTCTTTGCATTTGGTAAATTTCCTTCAAATTTGGTATTTTTCTAATCTTTAAGGAAATCGGCACCCAGAAATCAACTGGTCGATATAAATGTTTCCTGTATTATACATGTATATAATGTAAGCAGCACTACTAGACATGCAATAAGCACTGTGTGATGACCTAATGATCAGACTGCTGATTGCAGCCAGTCCACATTGAACTAGAGATGCCCCAAAACCAAATTTCGCTTAGGGCCCCATGGAGGCTTGGGCTGGCCCTGTCTGCTCTTCGCTGTAATTGTTGCAGGTCCCAGGTGGAGGGACAGGCGGGCAGATCCAAATAACCTGTTTTAACAGGAGAAACGAGTGAGCCACAGGAGAAGGTGATGCTGTGCTGGTAGCTCTCATCCGAATGGAGGGAAGATTTTTCCACACAGAACTGTTGCACCGTCAGTCCCGTCATGTCCCACGTCTGCCATCTCGTGGCGCATTTGTGCTACTGCGTGACATTGCCCCAAGCATTTCAAAACAGGGAAAAATCCAAAACTAAAATCACAATTTAACCAAACAAATGTGACTACACTTTGGTCACATAAACAATGTGGGGGTCACATAATTTCAATGTTTGAATTTCAATTCTTATTTCTAGAAATGCCTTGTGGTTTGTACAATTTATTAAATAAAATACAGATATGTGTTAATCAAATTCCTTTGGTGCATTTGTCTGATCAGATTCAAAATTTCATCAGAGAATTTAAGGCTTCACTCTAAAGAAGCCTGATATATAAAGTTATAAAGTCTGTCAGTTTGCAGTAAAAAAATAAAATAAAAATAATAATGTATATATATATGTAACCCAATCCGTGCGAGATGAGTCCTCGCTGTTCCCTGGACTCTGCGTTGTGTGTTCTTAAGGGTTTTTGTCGGAAGGAAACGAGACAGGAATCTGACACACACGGTGGTTGAAATC
>NW_015116622.1:23518-24850 GCF_001443285.1 Poecilia latipinna | reverse complement strand
ACCCGACAGCGCAGCGGCTTCGCCTTTAGAATTCAGAGCAAATACTCTATGTCAACATGTTTCATTAACGCAGTTATTTTTTTGATTTACAGATACAGCATATATACAGAAAAAGACAAAATGATACAAAACTAACTACTTGAACATTAAAAGTAACATTTGGCTACATTGAGGAGCTGGCGGTCAGTATTGCCTACCTTTAGAATTCAGAGCAAATACTGACCGTTGTATTACCAGCACACAGTAACGAACGCCAAGTACGGCGTTCTTCAAAGGACACACTTTACAAAGTTCCACAATCCAAAGATATAGTACTTCCCCTGATGCATCTGTCTGAAGCAGAAACGGTAGGTTGTAGTCCCAACACAACCTACTGGCGCAGTCGTAAGTCTGTGCTTTAAGGCCAGGAATGCCTCCTCACATTCCTCTGTCCATAAAAATGGTGGCTCAGAAACCAGGCCTTTTTTTCCCCCTTCTTTTCTTCATTCTTGGGTCACCACCAGTGAGCCGATATAAGGGAGCTGCTAGGACAGAGGTACCCACTGACATACCGCCTGTAGTAGCCAGCAAACCCCAGAAATTGCAGCACCTCCCTGCGGTTTGTTGGTCTGGTCCAGTCTTTCACTCTGCGAATCTTCTCTGGGTCAGTCCGGATTCCCTCAGCAGATACCAGATGACCTAGGTAGTGCACTTCTTTTCTCATCAGCTGGCACTTAGAGGGTTTAAGTTTTAGACCGTGTTCCCGGAGCCGATCAAACACCATCTTGTTTTATGAACTCCACCAATTTCCACAACATGATGCTCCCACCACCATACTTAAAGTATTTGCAAATGAAAAAGATGCTGACAAAGGAAGAATGTTCTCACAAAATTTTTATTGCATTGAAAGCTGGAATATTTGTACAAAATTATTAGTTTTATAAATAATTTTAATAAAGGAGACACAGAATGTCTTCCAGTGCAGTTTATGGCTTTGAAACCATTTTCAGGAAAACACATAAAACCACACAAAACAAATAGGCTCATGACATAAAATAATAATATTAGATGTTGTTATAAATTTAAAAAAAAAATATTTGAATACTGACAAGGGTCTGAACCAGTCAGAAATGATTTTTTTTTATCTTGAAAGATTGTGTTGAAGTTACTTGTATGGGTCTCAAATTATAGGCCACTATGGTCATCAGTTCACAGCATCTTAGACTGAGTGCAAATGATGGTTGTTTGCCTTCTGGGCCTTTGACTTGCATTCAGTCCAATGCTGAATGAGTAATAGTCAGCCAAATTCAATAGAAGTCAGTCGTTCACATTGCATAAAGCACATACATCATA
>NW_015116622.1:22442-23015 GCF_001443285.1 Poecilia latipinna | reverse complement strand
TAGAAGCCAGTTGTTCACATTGCATAAAGCACATACATCATACAAAAGTCATGATGCACAAACACTGCATCACATTCTTTCAGACACCTGCACAAAGAAACATTTGGTTGCTACAGCCTCACAGCCCATCTGTGCATTTATCTCAGTTGTTATTTCTTGATTATTTTGGGCATTTCAGAAGGTCATATATCACATAGCCGATGTGGTCCACCACCCTGCGATAATTCAGGCGCCAGAAGAAAAGATCTCTGCAGAAATAAATGTTGCCTGAAAGAGAAACGTTGATGTTACAACGACCACAATGTATGCCATGTTTTGCTGACGCTTGTGGCAGGGGCGGATCTAGAAAAATATTGATGGGGTGGCAAGAGGGGGGCAGCAATTTTTTTCAGGGGTGGCAATGCCAGCATACACTCCTGATCAAAATCTTAAGACAGTTTAAAAAACTGCAAGAATTTGCATTTTGCACTGTTGGATCTTAAAAAGGTTCAAAGTAGAGCTTCACAATGTTAAAAGAAGAAATCAGCGTAAGAGAAAAAAACTTTTGAGCAGGAAATTAATTGAAAACTGCAT
>NW_015116622.1:12136-19138 GCF_001443285.1 Poecilia latipinna | reverse complement strand
TTCAGCTGATCAAAAGTTTAAGACCATAGCTCAAAAACCTCCAAAAGGCCCCCAAAACAGAAATCAAAGTGTCAAAAAAAGGACTTGGTAATGAGTAGCTCCACCATTCTTGTTGATGACTTCAAACAATCGTTTAGACATGCTTGATGCCAGTGTTTCCAGGAGGCTAGTGGGAACGTTGCTCCAAGTGTTGAAGATGGCTTCATGAAGGGCATCCACGGTCTGGAACTGATGTCAATTTTGTAAACTTCCCTTGCCATCCATCCCCAAATGTTCTCAATTGGGTTTATATCTGGGGAACATGCTGGATGGTCCAAAAGAGTGATGTTATTCTCTTGGAAGAACTCCTTTGTCAGGCAGACATTGTGAACTGCAGCATTGTTCTGTTGAAAAACCCAATCATTACCACACAGACGAGGGCCCTCAGTCATGAGGGATGCCCGCTGCAACATCTCCACATAGCCAGCTGCTGTGTGACGCCCCTGCACAACCTGAAGCTCCATTGTTCCACTGAAGGAAAACGCAACCCAAATCATGATGGCGCCCCCACCACTGTGCCATGTAGAAAACATCTCAGGTGGGATCTCCTTGTCACGCCAGTAACGTTGGAAGCCATCCGGACCATCAAGGTTAATTTTTATTTCTCATCAGAGAAGATAACTTTCTTCCACCTTTCAATGTCCCATGTTTGGTGCACCCTTGCAAAGTCCAAACGGGCAATTTGTGGCGTTGAAGAAGACGTGGCCTTTGAAGACGTTTTTTGTTTCTGAAGCCCTTCTCTCGCAGATGCCGTCTGATGGTAATTGGGCTGCAGTCAGCACCAGTAATGGTCTTAATTTGGGTAGAGGATCGTCCCGTGTCTTGACGGACATCCAATCGGATCCTGCCGCTCTGAGCTGGTGAAATTTTTTGGGGTCTACCACTTGACTTTTTTGTTCTATAACCCTCAGGATCATTTAAAAAATGGAAATTGACTGTCTTACTGCATCCAACCTCAGCAGCGATGGCACGTTGTGAGAGGCCTTGCTTATGCAGCTCAACAATCCTACCACGTTCAAAGTCAGTGAGCTTTTTTGCTTTTGCCATCAGGAGGTCTTGACAGTGTAAAGACTTGACAGAAAATGACATGGAATCCAGATTTTTTGCACAACTTTTGGCTTTTAAAGACTATGGTCTTAAACTTTTGATTAGCTGAAAAAATCAAGTTTGAGTGTAAATGCAGTTTTCAGAAAATTCCCTGCTCAAAAGTTTTTGTCTCTTGCACTGATTTTTTCCTTTAACATTGTGAAGCTCTAGAACCTTCTTAAGATCCAAATGAGCTTAATGTAGCACTGAGGATTAAATATAATTTCTTAATATAGTATAGTTAATTATTTTTATCTTTCATACTCCTGCTAATTGATATGCATTACTGGATTGGACAGCACCTATTATTCACTATGTGATTCATTGAATCCAGAAAACAATTTTATCCCAATGCAGGACGAGCAGAAATCTGTCACAAAAATATTCGTAGTGCCATCATTTGTTATCAGATATATCTATTAAATACGACTTAAAATAAATAGGAGAAACTGGTGTTTGACAAAGTCTCCGTGATACAAATCTATAAACAATTTTGTTCCTGTTAGTTCTGTGTCAAGATCCAAGAAGGGGCAAATTTCTCTTATACTGGTCAATCGTTTTATTTTAAATATGTTGTAGGAGCCTAGTTCAATGATCTTTCTTTTTCTCTTTTTCTCTTTTCTCTTCTCTCTCTTTTCACTTTTTGACAAGTGACAAAAAGTTCAGTTTTTGTCACTTGTTTAACTTTTATGAATTGCAGCAGCTGCATACAGAAGGCTAGCAACAGTTAGGCTAGTATAACTGACCCACTGCTCATTTCTTCAATGTTTTCTTTAAGTTAAAACTTTTTCCTCACCTGTTAAATCTGAAGCCATTGTTATCTAATTCATAGGATTGAATTAACCGCTAAATATTGCGTCCATTTTTCAGATTCTTTGCGTGACTATGGTAATTTCCTGACCACACATAATGTTGACTCAATGGACAGCAATGACGCAGGTGTGGCGCACGATAAGTCAGGTAATGTCCAGTCCAGTAATTTATATCCATCCATATCAATGCTGCTGTCTCTCGCACTTCTCGCTACTCAGCAGTAGGTGTCAGGTTACATTGTGTTGCATTCAATGTTGTCGGAAAAAAGAGATTTATGCGCTTAATGTTCGATTTCCCATAACCATTTATTGAATTCATAGTCGACAACTTGGGTGGAAACAAGGGTGGCAAGGCTCTCATTTGGGGTGGGAACTGCCACCCCACGCCACCCCAGTAGATCCACACCTGGGTTTTGGATTTTGGTTCCTGAGCTTAGTGATAGAAGGTATGTTTACCTTTGTGCTTGAACACATCAGAAGGATCATCAGGGACACCTGGAAAGATGGCCCTGATATACATAGGGTATCCTTTGTCAATCCTTCTGGTATTGAGATCTAACCTGTAGGGATCAGCGATAGAATGAGATCTACTGTTGGTCCTTTAACATAAAATGTGTTTAAGGATGGGTTAAATTACAGATTTTGTCTAAAAAAGGGGGCAATTTCTACTCGCCTCCAGATGTCCTCTCCACTAAAGAGAAACACTTTGTTCTTCCCTCTCTGTAGCGCTCCCTCCACTTTATGCACACTTGGGGGCAAACCAAGCATCTCAATACTGTAGGGACCTAGCACACTGCTTCCTGTGTTCACCCATAACCTGCTTCCTAATATAACAATAATAATATGATTAAAACTCATAGTCTAACATTTCAGTGCTCTGATAAGCTCTGGAAAGAACACTCCTTACCTGAAAAGAAGTATATATTCTTGGTCTGAACATCCTCAAAGGCAGAGTCAATGACAGCAGGTAGAGCTGGCCAACTCTGAGAAATGGAAAATGGTCCCTTTCGACCTCCGTCTCCCTTGCTTGGTACCTTCCAGAATTGCCTGTTAATCAGAAATGCAAGATTGGCACCTCATCAGGTTATGTTCCTAGAACATAAGTAGAACTAGATATTTACTCACCCATCTTTGAAGAAATGCAGATGTCTCTGAATCACAGTGATGGCATCAAACTTGTGGATCTTGCAGGGGTCTTTGGTGGGATCTACAGTGGATGGCGTTGTCACTACAGATGAAGCAGTGGGGTCCGGTTCTTCTGTCGTGCTGAGAGTAGAATCAGGGCCTGTTTTATTTCCTGTAAAATATGGGAATATTCTTGGTTAAGGCAAAGTTTTCATGTGTTTGACGAGATTCATTGTGAAAGAGTACCGAGTGGTCCGCTCACCGTAGAGGAACTGAATGCCATCAATGTCATCCTGATCCAGGGAGAAATCCTCCACATAGCTGTACAAGGGGTACATGAGAGCTTGTCTAACGGTGGAGTGATCCAAACCTAGGGAGTGTCCAAACTCGTGGGCAGCCACCAGGAACAGGCTAATACCTGGAAGATAGCCGGTAAGAAATCTCATAAATCTCATAAAATGATAAACGCAGAACAAATTCTTCCATTCATGTTGCTCACCCAGGTCAGGACAGAAACCCCATTTCTGGTCTTTATCATAGTTGACAGTGGTGGCACACCACAATTTGAAGTCTGTCCTCCCGGCAGTCGTACATTGGAAGTATGCCATGCCCTTATATACAAAAGGAAAGTGGCAGGGATCTCCCACTGAGTTTCCTCCAATTACGGTAGAGTCTGGACAAACAGACAAAATAACTGTGGTTAAACAAAGCGACAAACCACTGTGGTAGTACTTTCATGCCTTGTTTTTCCTATTACCCACCACGTTTGGGACAGAAGCCCCATTTCTGGTCTCTATCATGGCTGTCAGTCGTGGCACACCACAATTTGCCGTCTGTCCTCCCCTCACTAGTACATGAGTGGTATTCCTTGCCCTGGTACACAAAAGGAAAGTGGCAAGCATCTCCCTCCGAGGTTCCTCCAGTTACAGCAGTGTCTGGACAAAAAGAGACAAAATAACTGTGGTTAAACAAAGCAACAAGCCTCTATGGCAAGACTTTCACGCCTTGTGTTTCCTGTTACCCACCACGTTTGGGACAGATGCCATATTTCTTGTCTGTGTCAAAGTTGCTAGTGGTGGCACACCAGCGTTTTCCGTCAATGCGGGTGTCGGTGGTGCAGCTCTTATACATCCTACCCAGGAAGATGAAGGGGAAGACACAGGGGGCTCCATCCGCATTTCCGTCAAATGTGAACAAGACTATGAGGATTACAGTTGAAAGTGTAGTTGGATGAGTTCCAGTTTTCCTTCACAAGCTCATAAACATAATGGATAGCTTCAGGCTCGTCATTTTTGTCACGCTTACGTTCACTTTGGCAAACGCCGTATTTCTTGTCTTTGTCGTAGTCGGCTGTGGTTGCACACCAGGGCAGGTTGTCGGAACGGCCTTCAGTGATGCAGGTGGTGTATAATTTCCCCAAGTAAGTGAAGGGGAAGTGACATATGGCGTTTGCATCACTGCCAAAGTAAGTCTTCACCACTGAGAAGATAGATTGGATTGTGTGTTAAAGGAAATATGTGCAACAACACCAGAGGAAGGAGGGAGGTAGAAGCACGTGATTTCTGAGGTGTAGTTACCTTGTCCTTTTCCCAGAGTCCAGTATTCATCATTGTCAAAGTGGGCGTCCCCCTGAATGCCCACACCAGGAGAAAAGGCGTGAGCTAGACGGCCATCCTTACCATCAAAGGGGTATGGATCCCCGTGATCTAAAGAGAACATGAAGCAGCTCATCAATGTTTGATTTTTATAATTCAGCTTCTTAATTGGTTAGAGTGCAAACGTTTGACTTAGAAATGTAAAAAAGAGCACATACCACCTGTTTCAAAGGAGATCATGATGTCTGCATCGCCTTGAAGAAGGCTGGTAAATGTCAGAGGAGTGACATCACTCCACACCCTGAAGGCTCTTGCAATGACTTTATCAGTCAGAATACTGTCTATATGAAGAGAATAGTTCAGGATCCTGAAGACACAGTGAACTCAAAATGACTAGCTGATCCAGTCTGATGGAAACTAATCAATACTTTTATTCCAGGTCGGCACCAAAACGCTGTTTGTCAACGTCCTTGTATGTCCAGTCAAGGGATCCGGGTCACAGCACCAAATTGTTGTGGAAAAAAATTATTACCTAACACTGTTCAGGTGAAATCACTCAATCAGGTTTATTCATATATTGTGCACAATATATGAGAGTTTGTGGGACAATCAATAATGAAGCAGTTCTGGATGGAAAGCTCTGCCAGGAAGAGTCAACACATGAGTTTTATATCAAAGATAAGGAATTCAAAACAAATGGGTGAAACAGTCTGGTTCTAATGCAGCTGTGGGAAACAACTTCCAACCTTGTACATGTAACCCAAATAGTTATTTTGGTGAGAGTTCACAAGCATTTTATATAACAGATTTTAACTTATAATAATTTTCCACCAGAAGTTACAAGAGAGAGTCTTCTGAAACTATAGTTGTGTGTGTAGCACAACATGTCATGATATAATTTGCTTCTGATTTTGGGCTGTGAAATGGTTATTATTAAAGTTGTAACCTACCAAAGCAAAACCATATCTGGAGAAATCGCACGATGCACAGGGTATGTCAATTTTAATTTTTCTCTTAATTTACATGTTTTCAAGCATTTTAAGTTATCATTAAACTTCCCTTTGCATGCCATAGCATTAACCAATGCCATCTGAACATCTATGATTTGTTTTGCTTTTTTATATATAAAGTGCTATTTTAAAAAATAAAAAAATCTGAAACCCTGCCTTAAAAACCAATTTATTAACAAGTAAATGTTTTTATATAACTAGAACATATTTGGCAGAAAAAAATATCTCACTCTGTAATCATTAATGTAATGACACATAGTATTTCTTCTTCCACTCACCTGTATGTAATATCGTTATGGTCCCATTTGGGTTCCCCGGCATATAATTTGTAATTGGCCACATCAGGAACACCACAGCGAGGTCGCTTCATGGCCTCCAGTGTCAGCTTGTCCAGTTCTCCAGTCTCCTTCAGACCCATCTGTCTCTGCATCATCTTCAGAGACTTTGCTATGGACACCTTGGACCGGAAGTCACCGTGCTGCTCCGTCTCTATGTAACCAAACTTTTTCAGATAACTCTGTCAAACAAGACAAAACACACCAGAGCTCAGCCAAACACTCCCATTCTCAATTTGTGTAATGTCACACATTTATAAATTGTTTTCATAAAAGACGTCTGTAGGTTTAATTTAGAAAGTAAATATTTCCATTAACAGTGTGATATAAGTCTCTATTCAGGTAATTTGTTTCCCCTGGAACAACTTTATTAAAACTCCATTCTGGGAGTCTCAGACTATGAAAAGAAGTCGGATCTCTAGTGTTGTAACACTTGAGATCCGTCTTGGTTTCGGGTTCGGGCGCTGAGGACTCGGGATTTTATTTCAAGACTGCAACTGTGAAAATATCACTAAACGTACAGCATAGTGTCCAGTTTATTTGTTAACATCTTTGTTTTCAGTGGACGCAAAACGCACCGATTAAAATCCAACCAATGACGTGTATCTGTTACTCTCCCTCCGCTCCCCACTCTTCACTCGCACTCGGCACTCCAGGACATGCGCAGTGGTTTTCTCTGAGCAGCAGAAGATGTCTGTCTAATCGTCAGTAATAGAACAGCGCTGCATAAATAAGAAATCCGATGGCCACAGCTAACTCAGCAGCAATTTGCTTTCACAGACAGTGGGGACAACTCGAGCAAGGGTATGTTTTCTATGCTCCTTCACCCTCACGTATCTTCCTTCGGGGGAGTGCAGTATTCTGGTGGTTTTCACATCCACCTGAATAATATATAGTTGCGACCCTGACGATGATCTACGTCACATGTGTCAAACTCAAGGCCCGCGGGCCACATCTGGCCCGCCATATCATTTTATGTGCCCCCCACCCCCCAGCGTTT
>NW_015116622.1:0-8463 GCF_001443285.1 Poecilia latipinna | reverse complement strand
CACTGAGGGACAAGGGTGTTCAGAAAATGGATGGATGGATATTAGTCTCTATATCACATGTGTCAAACTCAAGGCCCGCGGGCCACATGTGGCCCACCACGTCATTTTATGTGGCCCCTCCAGCGTTTTATAGGCCCATGATTGACTTAAAATAGGTTTTGAGCACGAATTGACTACAAACTACATCTCCCATACTGCATTCTGATTTTTACCAGTCAACGTTCTCGCCACTAGAGAGCAGCAGAGTCACCTCAAGCTGCTTATTGATTTTCCCAGAGAATAAAACTGAGACATCGACAAGCTAACATCAAAACGTCCAAGAAAAGAAAAATCGATTTACAAGTAAGACTGTGAATGAAGATGTGTGTGAGTTTGTGTCAGGGCAGCAGGTCGCCCTAGACTTTTTTTGTTATCTGTTATCTTGACCGACAACATAAAAAAATCGGTTACGTACTATTTTTATCCATGAAACTACAATCATATTAACATCGGCTATTTAGCCGCATTTTATGCGGTTTAGTTAATATTCACCGTGAATTCAGATCCTATCACAAATTAAGCAGATAAATGCATCTACATTTTTCTTCCTAGTAACAAAAACCACAGACCGTAGCCCCAATAACTTTTAATAAATTAAATTAAGCAACTTCACTCAAATTACCCGCTTCACCCGCTGGGGTCTGAACGCACTTTCTCCTGGGGCTAATAAAATCTGCGCTAATTCATCAGTCAGTTGGATCTGTTTGATCCAAACAGATCAATTGAACTCTGTGAGTGTTTAACACTCACAGAGTGTCTGGTGTCCGCTTTTACCAGGATTTTTTATTTTTTTTGGTTGTGTTTTTGCTTCTCCGAAACGGACAGATGTTCTTCTGCAGCGCTCCTCCAGAACGCCGCTCTCCTGGGTAACGTGAATCCAGAAGGCTCCTTTTGTTAAATCCGCTGCATGAGTTACTCCCAGTGGTTTTTAATTCTTCGCAGCGTCCGCAGTGGTTGAGCAGCAGACTGCGCATGTTACAGTCTAATTAACTTTTGCATTGTCATTNATTGCATTCTCTTTAGTTTTCTCTGGTCTGTAATGGAGACTTGAATTTAACGAACCATTTCAACCAAAGGTTTTGAATGTGCTTCCTAACCACCTCAGATTTGAAGCGCAGAGATGGAAGCAAAGCAGAACAAAGAGTGTTCTGCTTTTAATATTGGTAAAATCCATTAAGTATTTAATATCTAGGTGTTTTATGGAAATATGGATGTTTCAGATCAATTTGAGAAGCAATTTTGATCAAATTTCACGTTTTATCGTGTCATGTAGCTCGAGTCGCTGGTTTTGGTCTTGACTCGGTATCTGACCCTAAAAGTCTTGGTCTTGTCTCATTCTCGATTCACCCTGGTCTTGGTCTTGACTTGGTCTCGGTTTAGGTGATCTTGACCACAACACTGCCATCTGCTACTCACTTGTGCCAGCTCCACATCTGCCACATTTTTGACGATGTTCCCTGGGAAGGTGACAAAGACCGACTTGACAGGACGGCTCCATCCGTTCTGTACGCCTATTCCCAAAAGTAAACACACCACTAATGCACAGCACCTCATGGCGTGCTCTGCTGCGGCACAAAATGCAACAAAAATGCTAAAACTAACTTCAAAGACAGAAAATCAAGTGTGAACCAAAGTCAAAAGAAAAAAAATCTCATAATATCGGCAAAGTTTCCACTTCAGTGATGTCTTCTGTGTTTTGGAAGTTGGTCCCTGTTGCTGCCTGTCTGAACTGTGCTGCTGGTTGGGGTTGTAGATGTTGTATTTATACAGAGTAGAGTCTTAGTCATCAAACCCTCGCTCCCGCCTACTGTAACATCAGTTCTGTGCAGAAATTTACAGGCTGGGGAAATTTCCAAAACATCCACAGGTAACACTTTATTTCACGGCTTGTGAATAAGACTGACATGATACTGTCGTAAACACTTGTCGTAAACATGAATAAGTCTTCATGAATATTTATGACTGTCAAAGTGTCATTCTGTAAATTATGACACTTTTAATACAAAGTTGACATTATTCAAAATGTCTTTGTTATGACAACTTGACATTAACCAATAAATCATGATCTAACATAAATTTGTCATAAAAGTATTACCGATTAAACTTTAAAAATTAGCTTTACGTGGTGATATTATATTGCTCTGGCACTGTTTACATTTCTTAAATTAATTGATCCTAAAGTAGTGCAATACACCATCTCCACCAGTGAGAGGCAGCTGTGTACAAACAGGCGCACAGTGCCTTGGTCTTCTTTGTAAAGAAGAAATCTACCATCTTGTGGGACCATAGACATGAATTACTCATGTTCATGACAGGTGTTTATGAAAGTGTCATGTCAGTCTTATTCACACCCCGTCAAATAAAGTGTTACTCATCCACATTTATTTCATACCTACTAACTAATGAGTGGATAATAAGTTGATGTTTTTCTTTTAAACTTTTTCCATGTAAAGTGTGACTATTTATCTCTTGCACATCAAACATGTTTTGCTTCTTTGTGTAGCACTGCTAAGAAAAAGCTGCTTATTAAGATTTTGCTTCTTACTCTTTGACAGATATGTAAAAACAAAGTAACCCATGTATAGTTGATTAGATGATCAAATCAACTTGCATAGATTGTTTACATAATTGTGTGTAACAAATATCTGCTTCCACATTTTTCTATAGAGTTCTGCTTCCTCTGTTTTAGAAGCTGGATTGCAAAATTAGGTCACGGATAAAGCAGAATAAGAAAACTGTGTTCTGCTGCTTTATGTACTCAGTCTCTTGAGTGTCTTTACTTTTGTTTGATTAATAGCAATAGTGATGGAAACTTTACTCAGTTTCATTAAATAGACTAAAAGTAAGAGATAGAAAAGGGAATAAAACAGCTACCAAATGAAACAAACATTATTATTAAGTTTTTTCTCACAGTTTCCCTACATCAGTGTGTGTTTGGTCTGATTTTTGAGAACTATCTATCTCCTCACTGTAGCTGTTGATGCTATAGTCCACTAACTTCACTCAGAAATTACCCAGATCATAAATAATGACGCACACTTGTTATTTCACAGCATATGTTACCTCACATGTTTTGGTGATGTGCCTTCAGTCAAAAGTGTCTTTCTCATGCAAGTTTCTTCCCATATATTTCAATAACATTTCTCTTATTAAAAAACAATTTGTGTGTTGAACTATGAACTTGACATATAAAAATAAGAGCATCACTATTGTGGGTGATGCAAGATGGATATGTAAGATGCATGGTGGTAGACAGGGCCGACCCAAGGCAAAAGCAAACCAAGCAGCCATTTAGGGCCACCCCTCAGTTGAGCTGATTTATTTATTTATTTAGTAATAATTTCTGTCATTATGATGTCAAAGACACAAATTTCAATATGAAGTGATTTGTTTTTACAAAAATATATATTTGATAATGAATGTGGAAATCATTATTTTATGGATAAAAAAATACAAATTTCTGGGGCCCCTGGCGGCCGCACACTTCACCGGTAACATGAGCTGCTGTGCAATGACTTTGTGTTTGTGTGACACTGAGTTTAAACTTTAAATGAGTTGATTCTCATGGTTGGCTCTGTATATTTCTGAGGTATTTTGGTTTCAAAACGCCGTGTTTGATAACGTTTGGTAACAATAATTAAAATTTCTCGATGTTTGACATTGTGTAGCAAAAGGTTTTTACGTCAGGCTACACAGCTGCTGCATCGATGAGCTGCTCTATGCTGTAGTTGAGGATATGTTGTTTGCTGCTGAGCAGAATCATTTTGTGGCGAAAACAAACATTGTTACATCAACTTCTAAGTTATGTGAAACTTCTGTTGAAATGTGAAGGCTCAGAATCAGTCCAGTACCGGTACCGGTCCACATTCTCAGAGGAGAAAGACTCACCTGGTATAAATTACATTTTTAGCTATTGGAGTAACGCTTAAGAGAAATTTATTTAATCAAAGAATCTCATGAATATGTCTGTAGGGCTGCATCGATTGCAGTTTTCTCGCCGATCCCTGGTTACTGATCTTTAAAAAGCCTGGTCTGGTGATTTTGATTTTAGCTGATATAATTTTTTTTGGTCTGAAATGTCGCTGAATATAGCAAGAAAGTTGGTGAGTTGAAACATTGGGGTGAATATTGTAAATGTGGAGACCTGACCTGTTGGGTCGGTCTGTCAGTCAAACCTCTCTCTGTAGAGCAGAAGAGGACGGAGGCTGATTTTTAAACCTTTGCTGATGAATATAAGATTAGGGGATAAGATGGGCTTTGTAGTAATTTTGTTTTTTTGTGTGGTTATTTAGGATTCTGTGTTCTGTTGAGTCTCCTTGTTGTCCCATTTATCCTTTGATCGTCCCCAGCTGTCAGTTGTTTCTCCTGATTGTCTCCCTGTGTATTTAAACCCACCTGTGTTCCTTGTTGGGTCCTTGTCACATCCAGTCTGCCGTCAAGTCTGTCATTAGTTTTGTCTTACCAGTTCCTACCAGTTTAGAGCCTTAGCTTTCTTTGCTGCCTGGATTATTGTTTATTTTCATCATTAAATTCTAGTGATGGGCAAATGAAGCCTCATGAAGCAATGAAGCTTTCCAACCCTTAGCTTTTCAAAAAGGTTCATTACTCAATGCTTCATTCATCATTCACTAGTGACATCTGCTGGTGAAACTTTAACAGCCTTATCATTCAGGCGGATTATACTTCCAAAAATTACAAAATGCAATATTGTCACAGTTTTTATCAAGCTCATGTTTAGTAACAGGAGAATCAATGAAACCATATTTGATTGTCATCTGTTTTAATTATTAAAATGATTTGTCTAATCCTGGTTTATGTTGAACGTCAGTGGTTGTGTTGAGTTTTTTTTTATGTCATAGACAGATTTGACAATAAAGACATTTGATGTTTTAGTGTCTTGAAAGTGCAGTGCCTGTTGGGGCGTTTGCTTTTCTTGGATTTCTAATTGGCTCTGATCCCTTATATTTGGCTACATGTTGAATTTTAGTTCTGCAACATGATTTAATCTGTTTCTGCTGTGCAAAACTGACATATCTTTGCTAATCAGACTACAAATAATAGTGAAACTTTCTAGAGTCTAAGTCATAAAAAACACCATAATCTACAATTAAGAAAACCAGTAACAAACATTACATTTTGATGGGTGCCATCATCAATACACATCAAATATGTTGGTCAATGTTCATTTTATTTTGGCCACTGAAGACAAATATCCTCCTCTGATGCACG
This sequence comes from Poecilia latipinna, assembly GCF_001443285.1. NCBI lineage: Eukaryota > Metazoa > Chordata > Actinopteri > Cyprinodontiformes > Poeciliidae > Poecilia > Poecilia latipinna. The sequence continues at coordinate 3,195 of NW_015116622.1, read as the reverse complement.
ACCAAATGGTCAACAACCAATGACGCAGCATGGCTCATCGCGCTTTTACTTTGAAAACCGAAACGCAAAATGAAGCAGTCCCGTGATCCAGGTAATGCGAGGCATTGTTTGTTGCCAGTCACGTGGTTCTCAACAAGATGACAAGCCTTGGAGCAGGGCTTCATCGGACACGCCCCCTTTTTACTTGGTACAAGCCTTGAATCTTGGATTCAGATAGCCCATCACTATTAAATTCATCATTTCATTCCCTAAAACCTGGGTCCGTTGAGTCTGCCTCACCACCTTCACAGCATATCAAGAACCCGACCAAAAGTAACTGCGATGAGGAACACGTGTCTGTTGTCCAGTCTGCTGTCTGTCCTGTAACCAAGTAGATTACCGAACTATGCGATCTGAATGAACCTCTACCTATAAAACTGTAAGCTGTGTTCTGCTCGGGACTCTTTCTCCTGACTGCGTTCAGTGAACGTTTGAACACTGTTGAGCCTTCGAATAAATACTGATTAAGAATATATTCTTTGTCTGGTTCTTGAAACAGTTTTGCCTCACTCTTTGTTAAAGGAAAATTTCCACAACAATTTGCAGTCACGAACAGGATCCGGCGAGGTGGAGAGGTCAAGGGCGATGAGAGATCGAATGCATTGGCCAATCTGAGGAGTTTGTCTTCAGTTCACCTCCAAATTGAATGAGGGGAGCTGGAGGTCTCGTCCCTACGACTGCCGACCGACCGGATCCATAAGAACCTCAATAAATTTATTGGGTGAGGACTGTTTCAATTGTTTGTTTTTTTTGTTTGTTTGTTTTTTTTCATATCTGCTGGGACAGGCTCCGACTGCTGGTGAGAAAAACTTAACTATCTAAGGCGTAGATAGTGGGTATTTTTAATCTTTTTCCACATTTAATGAAAGAAAGTAACTATCTAAAAGTCATATAGTGGGTATTTTTAATCTTTTTCCACCTTTAACGAAAGGAAGCAACTATCTAAAAGGCAGATAGTGGGTATTTTTAACCTTTTCCACCTTTAAGGAAAGAAAGTAACTATCTAAAAGGCAGATAGTGGGTATTTTTAATCTTTTCCACCTTTAAGGAGAGAAAGTAAAGAAAGTAGATAGTTACTTTCTATCTTCTGATAGAAAGTAACTATCTTCTGATAGTGGTTTTGTGTTTGAATGCGGCTGCCCTTTCACCATTAAACACACTCGGCTTGGTAGGTTGTCGTCAGTTTCATTTTGCCGTGAGATATTTGGCCAAAAAGAAACAGTGAATTCAGTCGCGAACAAGTCAAAGCTACATCCATGATGCTGAGCACCTAAAACTTTAATAGGTAAAGTCCAACTTCCTTTCAAAATGTGGCCTCTGAGGCGGACATCAAAAGACTGATTAGGGCCCCATGGAGGCTTGGGCCGGCCCTGTCTGCTCTTCACTGTAATTGTTGCAGGTCCCAGGTGGAGGGACAGGCGGGCAGATCCAAATAACCTGTTTTAACAGTGGAAACGAGTGAGCCACAAGAGAAGGTGTTGCTGTGCTGGTAGCTCTCATCCGAATGGAGGGAAGATTTTTCCACACAGAACTGTTGCACCGTCAGTCCCGTCATTTCCCACATCTGTCATCTAGTGGCGCATTTGTGCTACTGCGTGACATTGCCCCAAACATTTCAAAACAGGGTAAAATCCAAAACTAAAATCAGAATTTAACCAAAGAAATGCGACCACACTTTGTTTGGTCACAGAAACAATGTGGCAGTCACATAATTTCAATGTTTGAATTTCAGTTGTTATTTCTAGAAATGCCTTGTAGTTTGTACAATTTATTGAATAAAATACAAATATGTGTTCATCAAATTCCTTTGTTGCATTTCTCTGATCAGATTAAAAATTTCATCAGAGTATTTAAAGCTTCACTCTAAAGAAGCCTGATATAGAAAGTTATAAATCTTTCAGTTTGCAGTAAAAATATCTATCTATCTATCTATCTATCTATCTATCTATCTATCTATCTATCTATCTATCTATCTATCTATCTGTCTATCTGTCTATCTGTCTATCTAATTTTTATTTTTTATAATTTCTGGAAACCCATGTTAAATAGTCTTTTGGTAAATGGTTTTTGTACAACGACCTTCCATTCCTTTTATCGGAAAGCTAATTGGACTATAAGGGACTTTAAGAGATTTTTTTTATTGAGTTTTTCACCATAATCCTCATTATGCCATTTAATATAGTTGATCGGTGGAACTCTGTTATATTTGTAGTAGAGAATGAATAGTAATCATGTTTCTTATGCACTTTTCAGCTGATTGAAAAAAACAAAAAAAACAGATTTTACATTTTTCAGTCTATATCAAGAAAATACACCGGCTGATGTAATTAAGCTGCAATTTCATTAAGACTCAGAAGTCATTGTGGTGTTTAAACACTAGGGGGAGACGTGCACACATTTGATGATGATGAATAATACAGGCTTTTGCGTTAGTTACCCTACGTTACCTGGCATCTTTCAGTATCTGTTTAACAAAGCAGTAAAAGGAGGAAAAAGTAGAAGAGAAAGAGTTTGATTTGCCATATACAGCTTTTTTTCAGGTATCATTTCAGCCCTGTCACTCGCAACTTAGAAGTTTCACATGAATGTGTCATCAATCAGAGATCATTTTCTGGAGAAAAGTTTAAAGATTCATGTAGAGGTGCATCTCTACATCAGAATAACATTGCTAAGTAAATTTATTTACTGGTTTATTGAATGAAGGCAGACGTGTATCAGTTTCTCAAAAAAGTTCAATATAAGACGGGTGAAAACTTATTTTGAGTACAGACTGCTTTGTTTGGTTATTGCTTGTTTGAATGGGGACAATTGTTGAGTATACATAACACCAAAAACTGTAACATTTATAGCCTGAGCTAATTTGCAATGCATCTATTCAGTCGGCAGTCCTTAACATACTCAGTCATTGTTAAAGAAGCTGGCTGCACAGAGCGTGCTGTCTTAAAGCATAATAATGTGAAGTTAATTGCAAAAAAAAGGGTGGGATAGAAGAGGACTCGCACAAGGCGTGGAGTTAGTGCTTCACAAGCTACCAGACATATCCAGGAATGGGCAACAACTAACACTTTACTTGAGTTAAGCCAGTAGAACCCAAAGTCTGGATGGAGACCCCACTTTGGCTCACCACTTTGTAATTTTGGAGTGCTAAGATGCAAA
>NW_015116621.1:30727-32343 GCF_001443285.1 Poecilia latipinna | reverse complement strand
AAATGTCCTCCACCTCAATGAAGGTCAGCTTCCTTGGCCTTTTTACCAAATATTTTACACATGCTCAAAGCCAAAGTTTAAAATAAATGCAAAAGGAAAACATTCTGTGCCATGATTGGTCAACTGTCTTGCATCCAGGACCAGAAGGATAAAATGGGGGAAAAAATTATCAGCAGCACAAGACGAAACAAAAACTGTAATTGCAACAACACAATTTAAAGTCTTACTGAACTTTGAAGTACACACAAAACAGCAATTACAACACTAAAACTTCAAACACTGAACTTTTTACTACACCAGTTAAACAAATTAAAATAAATTTTTTAACTAATAAAATATTGAATAGAACATTGTCAACATAAGACTAAACTATTTCTCTTGGGGGGAGGTGAGCCAACCTCACCCATCCAGTTAAGATCGTCCCCTGGCCTTCCAACCCTAAACGAGTGCTGCCTCACCCCATGGTCCACGTAGATTTCCTCTCCCAGCTTGATGTCTCTTGTTTTTATTAGGAGAAATGGGTCTGCCAGGCCTGGGAACTTAACTAACAGACATTTTGTGTTGATGATTTTGGCAGAAAGGTTTATCGGTCAGCCAAAGATGGTGAGCTGCGGATGACTGTCACACAGGTGGACCTGAGAGTTTATGCAGAAGTCCATGGTCCCCAGACTTTAAAAAGTAAATTTATGCATCTTGTCCCGCTTTCAGGGACCCTGCAAGCCGCCAGCCTTGGCAGCAATAGTGAATATTCCATGGTAGTCACATGCGATGGACCCCTTGATGAAAGTCCTGGTTGCAAAGAGTCATGTTGAAGATGAAAAAAAATATTATTTATGANTTTATTATTATTGTAATTACAGAAGTGTCAGTTTCCAAAAAAAAGATCCAGGAACCAGCACTTGATATCCACCCACCTCTTCTGCTGACAATCTTCTTGCTCTCCGAAATAACAAGTCCCATTCACCTCTGGTCCTGGATGTGGCACATAAAGTCCTGGCTGGCTTTTGGGGTGCGGTGGATAGCGCTGTGCAGATCTCCAGGACCTCCTCTGCAGTGTTAGAGTTCCCAGTTCAGTTGGACTTTGCAATGAAGCTCTCCACCTTCTACCGGCTCCGTTTAGCCAGGAGACAGAAACTACCCATGCATGCGGTTAGACCTGAATATAACATGCCCTGCATCAGAACCTGGTATGGTAGGGTCAGTAAGAGGAGGAAAAGAAAAAAAAAACTCAATCAGGTGGTACTGCCTTGTCTTAAACTGAATCATCTGCAACTTGTCAAAGAGGCTCCTTGTCAGGGGGGAATGCTGCCTCCACTTTCTTTTTAGGAGGTGGCGCATCATTCAGGGTTACCTAGAAGACTTGAGAAAAGTGCCCAGGTCTGTGTATCCCTCACAGCTTCGCCTCCACCTTTTGGGCATCAGAGCATTGTCTGTGGAGCTAAAGGAGATAAATACATTAAACACATCACCGAACACAAACATGGCTACCCCAAGATCAAATGCACAAACTCTGCTCAGCTTTAGGTCTCCGCTCTGAGCTTCCACAGGATGCAGGACTGTTGCTTGTTTCCTACTCTGAAGATTGGAATTTTGATTGTAGAGTCCTTTTTTCATCA
>NW_015116621.1:20215-28981 GCF_001443285.1 Poecilia latipinna | reverse complement strand
AGGAAAAAATGGGGTCTGGGGGGGTTATCAGCAGCACAAGACAAAACAAAAAATTTTAATTGCAAAGACACAATTTAAAGTCATACTGAACTTTGGAGTACACAAAAGAGAACAATTACAACACTAAAACTTAAAACACTGAACTTTTTACTGCAACACCACAGTCAAACAAATTAAAATCAAAATTTTAACTGATAAATTATTGAATAGAACATTGTAAAAATAAGACTAAACTATTTCTCTTGGGGGGAGGTGGGCCAACCTCACCCATCCAGTTAAGATCGTCCCCTGGCCTTCCAACCCTAAACGAGTGCTGCCTCACCCCATGGTCCACGTAGATCTCCTCTCCCAGCTTGATGTCTCTTGTTGTTTTTATTAGGAGAAATGGGTCTGCCAGGCCTGGGAACTTCACTAACAGACATTTGGTGTTGATGATGTTGGCAGAACGGTTTATTGGTCAGCCAAAGATGGCGAGCTGCGGATGACTGTCACACAGGTGGACTTGAGAGTTTATGCAGAAGTCCTTGGTCCCCAGACTTGAAAAAGTAAATCTATGCATCTTGTCCCGCCTTCAGGGACCCCTCAAGCCGCCAGCCTCGGCAGCAATAGTGAATATTCCATGGTAGTCACATGCGATGGACCCTTTGATGAAAGTCCTGGTTGCAAAGAGTCATGTGGAAGAAAAAAAAAGTTATTAATTTATTATTTTAATTACAGAAGTGTCAGTTTCCAAAACAAGATCAAGGAACCCACCTCTTCTGCTGACAGTGTTCTTGCTCTCCGAAATGACAAGTCCCATTCACCTCTGGTCCTGGATGTGGCACATAAAGTCCTGGCTGGCTTTTGGGGTGCGGTGGATAGCGCTGTGCAGATCTCCAGGACCTCCTCTGCAGTGTTAGAGTTCCCAGTTCAGTTGGACTTTGCAATGAAGCTCTCCACCTTCTACCGGCTCCGTTTAGCCAGGAGACAGAAACTACCCATGCATGCGGTTAGACCTGAATATAACATGCCCTGCATCAGAACCCGGTAAGGTAGGGTCAGTAAGAGGAGGAAAAGAAAAAAAAAACTCAATCAGGTGGTACTGCCTTGTCTTAAACTGAATCATCTGCAACTTGTCAAAGAGGCTCCTTGTCAGGGGGGAATGCTGCCTCCACTTTCTTTTTAGGAGGTGGCGCATCATTCAGGGTTACCTAGAAGACTTGAGAAAAGTGCCCAGGTCTGTGTATCCCTCACAGCTTCGCCTCCACCTTTTGGGCATCAGAGCATTGTCTGTGGAGCTAAAGGAGATAAATACATTAAACACATCACCGAACACAAACATGGCTACCCCAAGATCAAATGCACAAACTCTGCTCAGCTTTAGGTCTCCGCTCTGAGCTTCCACAGGATGCAGGACTGTTGCTTGTTTCCTACTCTGAAGATTGGAATTTTGATTGTAGAGTCCTTTTTTCATCATATTCTTTAATTTCCTTTTTAATTTCTTAATTTTCTAACATGAAGCTTGTTTCAGCCTTTACTCTCACTTGTGAGCCCTGCCAAGCGCTGGAACGGTTCAATGAGATTAGAACTACAAACATGTCCACGAGTTTTGCCCAGAATGCATAAAGTGTTCAACATGTATCCTCAATATATAGTGTTTATGTCTTGGTTTTTGGCTTGTACTTGAATACCGCATGGATCAACAAAGGAAGAGGAAGTTTTCTCGTGTGCAGGGCCGTGCAGAGACCACTAAAGGGGCAGGTGCTCAAAAAAAGGGCACATCTAACCGCATTCTAGGACAGAATATTAACAAAGCCACACAGCTTTCAGAGTTTAATAAACAATGATAAATTACAAAATTGTGAGATATACAATCAAAGCTAAGGAAAATCTAAAGCATACAACTATGCATATATGAGATATTTAATTAGTAATTTCTTTCTGCAGGTCTATTTTGTTAAAGTAAAATATTCAAAACTGCAATTTAGCAAAATATGTAAATCAGAGCTAGACCACCAGACATATTTTGTCTTTACAGAATTACACTATTAAAAATATAAACAAGGACACAATGCAACCTTTTAGTGGACTGTAATCTATAAAAAGAGCTGCCTGTTTGCTACACTTGCAGTGGAGATGAAGGTGGTCCATTCAGGAAAGCAGAGCTGCATCAAACTTTAACGTGGAACTGCAGAAAAAATTTAAAAAATCAATTAAAATAAATAAAAATAAAAGCAAAAATTGAATTGTTAATGTCATCGTGACAAAAGCCTACTGAGTTTTGCTTAAAAAAATTTTTTCTCACATGACATCGTGGGCAGGGCCCAAAATCGCAACAAAAGATTTCTAATGAGTGCAAATAAAATTTTGTTTGGCAAATAACTTTCTAAGTTCACAAGACAAAATGAGTTATTTAATTTAGAAAATTATTCATTGAATAATTGGGGGAAAATAACTTCATACTCTGTGAACAAAAAAAAACTAAATAATAATAATAATAATAATAATAATAATAATAATAATAATTTTAGTACATGTTATCATGTATCAGAAGAGGGCTTAGAAAATAATAATAATAATACCAAATAAATAAATAAATAAATTGACCAAAATGGCACTTCAGGGCAAGGAGCAAGAGGGACAGGTGCTGAAGCATCCCCAGCCCCCCCTGCACGTGCCTGCCCGTGTGGGATCATTTTGATCTTTTCACGGAGAATAAGGTAAATAATTATTCCGTTCTCATTTCCACTTTTTATCATTTTCCTTTCGGCTTATTCCAATTACTTTCTATAGGATATTTGAATTAGTTTACAGGGATTAAATTTCACTTACTTTGTAGGTGAAATGTAGGACTTGCTCCCAGGTGTTGTATTGCTGTAACTGGAGCACTTCCACAATACTGAGGCATCATCACGCCTTGCATGGCGGGGACCTTTGCTGTCTGCAACACAGCACTGTTAATAAATAGACAAATTTAGATTATTTGATTATTTTCTTACTGAAGTAACTGAAGACCAGCTGTGGTTGAGCAAGAAAATAGAAACAAATTGATAAAAGTGAAGATTGCTTGATGCCGTAGTCCAAAGTGAAACTTATGTGGAGCTATAAAGACTAGGGAGCCTGGCGCAGCACGCTGATTGGCCCATTTGAATTCAGGCGCCTTAATGTGAAATGATGCTCCAGTCTTCAGGGTGGAAACCATTTTAAATGAGATACTGTTGAAATAATTCAGTTTTATTGTGCATAAAAATACAGACAAAATATTATTAAAGTATGAATAAATAAAAAGACATCAGATTATTATTTTAATGCTTTTGGGATCATAAGATATATTTTAATCAATAATATAGGCAGCTAGTTGTAGGCCTAACAAATTGTTGACTTTGAACTTATGAGCTAAACAGAATGTATATTTAAAAGCTACACACTGTGTTCTTTGCAAACAAAATACATCCAAAAGAGAATAAAAATATTTTTTATAGTGTATGGGCTGTTGTGGATGACAGACATCAGAACCAACAGCATAGATGAGCTGGGCTTCCTGAACACCTCAGCAGAACCTGAGCCTCCATACCATGCTGCATTGATGCAGTAATTCAAATTCAAAAATACTTTATTGATCAGAAAGGGAAATTTAAATAACAGTGCTACTCCAACGGGCTGCCACCCTGAGTGGCGCAATTATGGAATAATAATAATCCATGCAAAAGAAGTCAAAACATACTGTGCTAATTCATCACTTAACACAGCTGTACATGGTGCCATCCATTAATTGTGTTCTGCTTCTCCAACACAAAACAATGCCAGCAACAAGATCATTTAGATTTCCCTTCACTCTGAGACACCATCCACCATTGCACATCTTTGACTCTCCACCCCTTCATAAAATATTCAGAGTGTGGCATTCATCCAGCTGCTGCCCCCACCTCCCCTTCCCACACATGTCTGGCAGGCAGCCAGGGCATGTGGCCTTTTGAGGGCAACAAAGGGCAGGGAAAGTAAGAAATCTATTCATCTTTAAAATTCAGAACAGGGGAATAGATGTTCATAATAAATAAGTTGATCATCAAACAGGACTGGGTTTTCTCATGAAGTCTGTCATTAGCTATGAATTCACATGCTCACTTCTGATCATGTGACCGTTGAGGGACGATGCAAAACTCCCAAATCAGGAGATGGGACATGTGGTATAGAGCCACTTTACCATGAAACAACAGCAAACTCTAGTTGTTTATTTTAGAGGGAAACCCATGCTGAAGGGAAAAGCCCTTCAGCATGGGTGTTATGACCCATATAGGGGTCACCGAGGTACTGCAAGGAGGTCATGATATTTCCGATTAGTTTTTTGTGTGTATATTTTTGTATATTTCACTAAAATATAAAACAAAACATTAACATAAAAACATGTACAACATTTGTAAAATTAGGTGTGTGACACAGGTGTGAATATTTTGTTTCATTATTATTTAAGAAGAATTGAATATTGTTTTAAGATAAAACAGGGTGAACATACATTGAATTAAGATGCAGTACGGAGTTGCAGCACAGGCTGACAGTGTCCTGTGAGTCAATTGGGTTCATCTTAGTTGTATCTGATACATGAAGGTGTTCACAAGCAGTCTCAGCCTTATTTTTGTTTAACTAAGGTGGGTAAAGGCCACCAATCACATGTATATGATTACTGCAATCAGTAGTCTTACGTAAATATGACCATTTGCATGTCGCAACACACCCTTCAGAAAGGGCCATCTTGATGAAGCTTACTGGAAATGGTGTCTGCTGTAAGCCTCCCCATGGGGAGAGGCTAAATCTTCCTCTTGTTTCAACTTTAATAGCTCAGTATTTGGAACCATGCCCAATACTGACTGACTGGCTTTGTTCACTTCTTCCCCAGCCATTGCCAAACCCTATATGGGCAGAGTACAACTCTAAATTAATGCAAAAAAAAGTAGCATCATCATTCACAAATTCTACTTATTTTTGTTGGTTAGCTCAACTGAAACTCAACTGTAGATGAGAATGAAGCAGAACTACATAAGAAGCCAATGACTAGGCTAATGCTTTTACAATTGGTATGTGTGGTTTGTCTTGGAATTCTGTTTTAGGTTTATGCCTAACATGTCCTCTGTTCTAGTAAAACAGTAACAGTTTTAGTTGTCCAAATAAAATTATTCCAGAAGAGCTGGAGTTGGTCCCATTTTAGGATTTTTGGAGACTTCATTAAGCATCTTATAGCTCTTGGTGTGAACTTGCTGGGACCATGAGACCACCAGACATGTTGGCAGTGGTCCTCCACTGATAGATTGTTTTAAATAAAGCTGATTTCAAATTCTTTTGAGGCCTCTTTTAATTCCTTACAAGACCCATAAACTGCAAAAATATTCATCCAGAAGACCAAACCCTCACTTCAGTCAAGAACACCAAACTCAATACCTGTTTCCATTACAAATATGCATAAATGTTTAGTTATATTCCATCAGTGTCAAAAACACCCACAATTTTGCAATTGCAGTGTTTCCATTAAATAAGAAATGAAATTAAAATAGCATGTGAATGAGCTTGTTCACGCAATAAGTCATAAAAATCAGTTTTTAATTACATTAAAAATCTTGGTAGCAATGAATGTAAACAGTTACTTGTTTTTTTTTTCCAGGATTTGTATATAAAATCCACATGTCACAAGTCACAAGCCCTGGTTGGGTGTGCAGTTTTTTTTTATTTGTATTTTTTAACATGACTATAAACTTACATCCTAACCTTGTTTTGGTGTAAATGCTGGAAAGTGTTTTCCACATACATGTGCATCATCTGAAAGGAGTGCGTTGAGCTACAGACTGAACAAGGAGACGCTCTGTTCTGCTTCTAATGACTTAACACACAGAGAAGACATTAAAATTCTTAACTTTATGTGACTCACTGAGGAGAAAACCTCTTTTCAAAGCATTTTCCAGACCAACAGTGAAAAAACACTCACCCAGACCTCAGTGACAATGAGCTGACCTGACAACACTTCCATCAGAATCCTCGGCTCAGAGGGAGAAAGTCTGTACTGCACACAAAAAATCCACAGCAGGACAAAGAGTGCTCCCACATTCCACACACATACACACACACACACACACACACACTGACCCAGAGTCACAAGAATGAAAGGCTTCCCAGTGTAATCAAAGTGATTTAGCATCTAGACTTTAAGGGATGTATTTGTGGCTCTTAGCAAAGAATGGAGAGAACTGTCCCTGAGGGAATGTAACAGAAATCTGAGGAAAACCACACAACATGGTGGATGTGGATTTGTTTCACACAGTTTATCATCTCTTTAGAATTTAATACATTATTGTGCTGAAATGTATAGTATTGAGAGAACAAGCTAGGCATGATCCCTGGGGAGTTACAGAGGGCTCTGATGACCCTGGACAATGAAGCAGATTGAGCTTCTGACCCTGACAGAGCATGGAAATTGTGTGCTCAGATACATGGAGTAGAAATGTCAAAGGTGATTTAGCATTATTCTGAGCAGATCCCTCGATCAGAGACATAAAGATGGCTGTAATGAAATGACATCATACTTATATAGCAATTCATTAGGACCCTCAAAGACATTTTACATAAAATCAGTGATTTCCAGTCATGCACACATTTACATGCTGATGAGAGATTGCTGTAGGCATGAAAGTCAAGCTTTGGATAACTGTGACAAAACCTGTGCTGGGATGCATCCTGTCAGTAGTGGACTTCTGCTTTGGTTTTTTCTTTTCTTATTTTCATCATTTGTCCCAGGCTATTTTAGTCTTTTAGTTTGATCATACTTTATTTCTGGGTTTGTTTTTCACTTATTTTATCTTCTCATTCTAGTTTATTCTGTTAGTTTAGTCCAGGAGTGGGCAACTCCAGGCCTCAAGGGCCAGTCTCCTGCAACTTTTAGATGTGTCTGTACTTCTAAACACCTGAGTCAAATAATGAGGTCGTTAGCAGGACTCTGGAGAACTTGACTGTTCTTGTGAGAACAGTCAAGTTCTCCAGAGGTGATTCAGCTGCTGGATTCAAGTGTGTTGGACCAGGGAGACATCTAAGAGTTGCAGGGAACCGGCCCTCGAGGACCAGGATTGTCCACCCCTGGTTTAGTCTCTCTTTTTAGGTCTTGGATTTATTTAGCTAGATTTTGTAATTATTTCTGTTATTTAGGTTCTCTCCCTTCTAGTTTACTCTTTGGTTTTGCCTTAATCACTTTTCCATTTACCTCATCAAGCCTCACTGCTCCCTTCTCAGCTGGAGTAAGTTCCCCTAATAAGTTTCTTTCTCATCACCACTCCCTCCTCTGTATATCTACTTCCTGGACTCATTAATAACCATTGGTTCCTTCTGTTTGCTCCCTTACTCTGTTGCACCTACAGCAGTTGGCCCCGGTTCATGTGCTGGGGTTTCAAGTTTTGTAGTGTTCTGGACTTATTTCATTAAACTATGGCTCATATGAACATTCTATTCTCCTGTCTGCACATTGATCCTACTCTAATTCCTGCAACCTACATGACACATCGACTTTATGAACAAGAACGCAGGTACCAGAGTTTAAAATCGGATGGTTTCTATGTTGAATGAAGTAGTGATTTTTGATATGACTCTTTGACCTGAGTATCGCTGCCTCGGGGAACAATGTGTGGTTCTAAAAATAGTTACATTTCAGTGAGTTCCCTTCAATGCTCTACACACTAGCCATTTTTCCATCTAAGTATTTTTATGTATGTTTTGGAGCATTGCATTAAAAAAGGTTGATGGTAATGGCAAAACTTAAATATCATCAATTTTGCCAATCCTTTTTTTCCCCCTGTCAGCAGTAGTTAACTAGACGCACTCCATCTGGTGTGGGAGTAGTGGAACATTCTTATTAAAGGCACAGACCCACCATTAAAGAAAGTTTTTGGAAAAATTACAGACCTCTTTCCATTTTACTGAGATGTGTGGTTCATGCTAGTTAGCAACCTCAAAACAAAGACATGGTACAACAGATAGAGTTTTGTAAACATTGTTAAAAGACTAGCACTTACGTAGGTTTGCCTGACCCTATATAGTTTTCATTTATTTTTACTCTCTTTTTCTATCATATATATATATATATATATATATATATATCCTGAGTTTAGTCCTTGCACACATTTCTGGATGAGAAAATCCAGAAATTTGTGCAAGGATGTGGATGTCTACCCATCTGTCCATATCCATCCATCCTTCCATACATCCATACATCCGTCCATGTTTTCCCATGTCTCTATCAGCCTTTTAAGTCTTTGGTCTTTGTAGGTTGCATATTTAAAGGTATACTAGAGTAAAAATATATAAAATATTTTCAGCATTAGCTCATATACTTCCCCGCCATACCCCATAACACTAAAAATTTGTTTGCTTCTATTGAAAAAAGTCACAGTGTAAAACCTAAAAATAGGGATGCTCAATTCAATTTTTATTTATACAGCACCAATTCATAAAGTATTTCATCCCAGGACATTTAAAAAAAAAAGTCAATTCAGTCCAGTCATACAGAAAGATTCAAAGTCAATTACACAAAATTTTTGTTATTCTTGTTGTGCATGCAAGCTAAATTTATTAATTAAATTGGTTAATATTTTCTGACAAAGGAAACCCATCTAGTCATTGCTTTCTCCTGGAAGAGCACATGGAGAGTGGATACGTTGTCTCATTGACTTTACAGCAATCCCTCTGTTGCGGAAAGTGCCTCCACTGTATGTGATGCTTAGCTTAGTGAGTTGTGCGGGTGCAAGAGATGTGTGG
>NW_015116621.1:4729-15667 GCF_001443285.1 Poecilia latipinna | reverse complement strand
AGATAAGTTTTCCAGCGCCTTGCTAATGATGTTTTCAGGCTTCGGGGAGAGCAATGGACCATTGGACAGAGGACAGGCAGGTGAGCAGTTGATTGAAAACCAAAGCAGAGGAATAGCCCGGGATGGTGGCCAGGGAACAAAGGAGGGCAGACCAAGATCAGCCAGAAGGAACGGGGAATGCTGGTATCAGTGTTGAAGCTTACGGAACAGGAGAACCAGCGTCGGCTCTGACAGAGATCAGACCAGGACCGAGTTTAGTACTATGACTAAGTTCTACTAAGAAACAACCAAGTTACCACAAGATGCAATGGAACCATCTGGCGTCTGCCACAGGAATCCAGCTCCTATTTAGAGGCACCTAGTGATTAGTTTGAATATGTGCAGCTGGAGTTACACCTGCCTGGCTCACCCGGCAGGACAAGAGGTAGGACACACACACTTACATGACTCAGCTAAGTGGATATGACAGTTGGTGTTTTAGCATGCTGTGTTGGTTCAGAATTATTAAATAAATGTGTAACTCAATACATTTATGTCTGTGTTTAAAATAAGAAACTATCAGATTGGTATCAGCTGATACTAAATGTTTGATACCACCATCGGTTTTGGAAGTGAAAAAGGTGGATCAGTGAATCCCTAGTCACAACATCATGATGATAATGTATTTATGATTGAATTTGTGTTTTACTTTTGCACAGTAAATATTATTTGAGTTTTGTATGGTAGGATGAGTTTCTTGAGTTGCCCTGGCGACCTGTCTAGATCATCATCTAGGTCATCGCTTTAGATAGGCACCAGCCCCCCTTGTCCTGTATGATCCATTAGGTTCCAGGCCAATTGCAGTTGGTGGAAAAACGGCAATACTTTATTTATCGTCACATATGGGGAGATGCCTCTGCCTGCTGTGTCTGGGAGCTCATAGCCAGGAGGAGCATTGGGATGCAGGCAGTCTGTTTTTTAAAGGATTTCACAAAGCAGTGTGGGCATGTGGACAGGGGGATGAGAGAGAAGGGTGCACATTGCTGAAAATGTTACAGATATTGTAATTTTGGTACACAATTATCCCAAGTCTACCAGACAATCAAGTGGGAAAACATTCTGAATATCTCTGTGTTTTGCCACTAAATTAGAATTGTGGCAAAGCATACAAATTTCAGCAATTGTTTTTTTTTTTTTTGGGGGGGGGCCTGTTTTGTTTTATTTTTCATTTTTATTAGTGCTAACTAAAGCTCTCCAAGCATTTGGAAGGATCTCTCAGTTATAAGAAAGGTAACTTCACTTCCCTGAGGATGCAATGGTTTCTGGAGGGAGAACTGAAAAAACTGGATTAGATATTTTATTGACACTTTTTTTCAGCATAGAAACATAATCAAACTGTATTTGTGGCAATATTAAGTGTGTTTTGTTTTCTTCAGTTCCTCAGATAAAGCAATTTGCAGACGTGACTAATGAAGATATTTCTAAAAATTAAAGATCTCACAAAAATACCTTAACAATTTACAATTACAGTTAATGGATTAAACTTCATTTGAGGCACCGTTTCACTGTATGAATTTTTAATGACTTCATATTTGGTGACGCAACTCAGTGAAATTCTTAGGACCCTGAATGCTTCTTTGTGCTTTCATTCCTTCACTGGAAATGTCTTCTCATATTTATTTATTTTACACATTAATAATCAATTATGCTGTTGTCCTATTTGGATCATTCCATAGTTGCTTGAATGAAAACAAAAAGAGAAGCTCACACACACAAACACACTCGCATACGACTACCACTTGTGTTTATGTGTGTACAGACGAACACAAGTATCTTGGTGAGGTTTCCAGATAAACAGTGGTGGCAGCTGCTACCATGGCAACACCATTGTGCTCCCTCCCCCTTGCCCCTCTCCCCGATGAATCCTCCCCCCACCCTTATTCTGGCTGGGTCGGTTCTTGGCTCAGCCGTAGAGTGAGGACTGAAGACGAGAGACAGGCGCTTCTTTTCACACAGAGGGGTGGACAGGAAGAGAAAAGGGACTAAAATCTAGTAGAGTAAACTGGAGTGAGTTGGTTGTTTTGGTGCTGGGGGGACAGGATGAGTGAGGACAACCACTCCTACAGGCTGGACCCCAGCGATCGCATCAATGGGCTGGGGCAGAGGAGAAAGAGACCCAAGAAGGTAAGTGGGTTACACATGGTGCTGGGTGTGGGGATGGAGAGGTGGAGCAGGTGGAGCAGATTATGGGGTTTATTGTGCTGTTTTTACGTGATATCCTGCCTTGATGGCTCCTGTCTCCATCTTTGGGCAACATGAAGCTTTTTCGATCAGGCTAGCTGGACCTGCTGAGGCTAGTTGGACCTCCTCTCTTCCCTGTGTTGTTGTCGTGGACTCCTCCATGTAGTAGTAGGAGGAGGGAGAGAGGAGGAGGCTCCTCTCACACACTGACAGGGTGGGTCCCTTCTCTGCTCCTCTGTCGCTCTTTGTGTGCCTCTGTTATTAACTTTGATCAGGCTCCTCACAGTGTTGATGACATGTTTGACAGCTTATCTGATTTCTGCAGCACCTAAGGCATGCAGCCTTCTGCCAACCTCTAGTGGGACACTTTTATATGATCAGAAAGGCATGTTAGAAATTTTTTAATTCAAATTCTAAAATACTTTATCAATCCCAAAGGAAAACTAAATGTTGTAACTCATTAATTTAGATTTTTCAAAGAGTTATTGAAGATTGTGATGACTGTTGGCAGGAAAGATCTTCTGCAGCAGTCTGTACTGCACTGAATCTGAAGAAGCCTCTGACTGAAGGTGCTCTGCCTTCCCAAGACAGTCTCATGAAGAGGATGGTCAGGGTTGCCCATAATTTTCTTGATTCTATGAAGAATCCTTCTTTGCATTGTCATCTCCAGAGGTTAAACACTCGTCACCAGAACAAAACCAGCCTCCTTTAGATCCCTAATGAGCCTTTTTAGGTCCCTTGTTCTGATGCTGCTGTTACTTACTGTAGTGTCTCAGTCCAGTCTGTTGTCAAGCCCAACACTGAGGTATTTATATTTCTCAACCACTTCCACTTCTTTTCCAAAGATGGAAATTGGGTTTGACCTGACCCTGGTCCTCCTGAAATCTACAATCTCCTATGTTTTGTTCACATTCAAGATGAGATGATTGTTTCCACACTATGACACAAAGCGCTCCACCAGCTCTCTCTACTCAGCCTCTTGTCCATCACTGATACAACCGACAACTGCAGAGTCATCTGAGTATTTGTGTAGATGACATAAGTTTAAACTTGTGCTGGAAGTCTGAACTGTGCAGAGTGAAAATGAATGGTGAGAGAACAGTCTCTAAATTCTGTAGCATTTTGAAGGAGGTTTTTTATTCATGCATATTACCTTACTCAGGCTATCAAAACATTTGTTTTCATCAAATCCAGTACTCGTATATCTGTACAATTTATGCTAATTTTTAATCTTGGTGAATAATTTCCCTTCAAAATGGATCTTTTTTTTTGTTTTGTTTTGTTCTATAAAAATAATATAATTTGCTCCCTGAATATTTTTATATTCTTAGACCATATTTAAATTAAGTTTGTGTAATTTATATTTCTTCTCAAGTTGGTGGTTTAGATGTCTCTAATAACGTGTTAAACCAACAGAAAATTATAGTAGTTCTCTTCCTGTTTTATCTATTCATTGTGGGTTTGGGTCACCATCCTTTATTTTCTGGTATACTCCAGACAAGTCAACAGCCAGTTTAGCAGTCCAAATGAAATGGCAACTAACATCAAGCAGCTTCACATTTGAAATGTTTTGCTAAAATTATGCAATGTTGCCATGTTTATATAAAATTTATTAAATATTTTTTAATATATTTTTTTAATCTGTCATTGTCATGACAGTTTGAAACATATAATCTGTGAAAACGTCAATCTCCTGTGCTGTCTCCCAGTGCTAACTAGAAACACCCAATCAGAGCCAGGAGGCGGGTCTGTCAATCAGTCTCGTATGGCATTGTGTCCCACTCCCCCTTGTATAACTGCACTGGTCTCAATAATTCATAGATTATGGTAGAACCATGGAACACCATGAAAACTATAAAAAAAATATTAATCTTTAAGGATAAACTTCCATAAACAATGTGTAATACTGTGTTCTTTTTTCTTTCTTTCACAGAATTGCAGTATACAAAGTTTAACAATGTTACTTTACTTTTTTAATATTACTGTGTTGCCCAGTTTAAACCACTTGCAGACTTAAGGTGAAGCCTTTGTGCTGTTCTCTGGATTATTTTACGCTCAGTCCACTCCCATTTTGCTGTTGTGTGTTGCAACAAATCTTTCTAACTCAATAAACCCACATAAATTCTAAGAAACATGTTGCAGAAACCTGACTTAACTTCTTAGCAAAATATTGTTCAAAGAAGTTGCAATGTTTTGACCACAGGAAAACAGCAACTTGCCAACATCTGGGTTGTCATAGCAATAAGAAACAAATGACAAGTGACAAATAATTGCTGTGACATACTCTACTATGATACAGCTAGCACTGCTAGTTAGCAAAGACACCTCAACGATTTTTCTGTTGCGTTGTTTTTTCAGCATTAGCACATTCAGCAATGACTACTTGAGGTTTACTGACAAAGGACCTCCATCTGTTTTTCATTGGTTGTTGGGAGAGGTGCATTTCTTCAGATGGCAATAGTAGCTAAGGGAGGAGGTGGTGGTTGATCTTTTCACAGATTATCTGCCTAACAACATACTCTCACAAAATGGTGACAGTTATAATAAATATATCAGAGATGTATACTTTACAAAAGTTACATTCTGCAGCCTTTAGGCCAGAACTCATCGGATCCATTTTGACATCTGATCCAATGGTAAATTAGAACCCGTTAAAGTTAATGTGGGCTTGCAGACTACTCATGATTGCCTGTGACTGCGTCTCAGACTGTCCGACCAATCTTGGTTTAAAACTGCACTGTAATTTGATGGGAATCTCATGAGTGAGACAGAAAGTGAGACATGGTGGCAAAGTAAAACACATCCATTTATGGGATGATACAAACTAAGAAATTTTACTGGGGAAAAAAATAGCCAGCCAAGGCAGGAGATCAGAAGCACAAAAAGAAATGAAAGAGTGAAACTGTATTCTTATCTGAGCTTATTCAAACAAGTTTTGGTTTATTGCCAGACTGTTTTCGCTGGCGGGATTTCTGATACATGCTTTCGTGTGAATACTTAATCTCTCGGGTCCACTGGTTTTGAGTCTATGTCTTTAAAAAAAATTGGAACAGTGCGTGAAGACTTGGACCCAAGTGGTGTGTTTTGGCACTTAATGTTGACCTCTTTCTTCCAACCTCCTATCTGTCCAGTCTCTGTTGGATATGTTTGATCCTGCCAGAAGAAAGAAACCACGCACTCTGGGATTTATTCAATTGTTTAATGTAGTGTGTTATGGGTTGGTATCAAGGCTTTTTGTTAAAAAGGTTATGTAGCTGGGTTTATGCAAGTCCCTTACAATTTTTGAACATGCAGTGTGTTTTTGACACACTACAGTTGCACCAGCTTCAAACAGTGTGATTATTGGCCAAAATGGACAAAATATTTTGTCAATTTCAAAAATCCCTGATGGTGTATTGAAATTGGTGATCTTCGGTCATTCATTGTCTCACACACACTTTGATGATTTTGGAGCTCCCAAGGACAAAAAGCAGTCCACAATGTCAAGTTGTGTCCAATATGTTTTGGGGAACATTTCAGCTGCAAGCAACATCTGATTAGTGTTATCTTTTGTCTTGTCCTATGGAGTGACTGAGTCAATGGGTTGAGCAGTCGTCTTGAACTTCAGCTTTCTTCTTCCATGGGTTGATGTGCCACTGGGCAAGGCACTGAAGTCTTATCTTACATGCCTTTCTAATCATATGGATGCATCCCAGCCCAGCCTGGAGTGCTTCTCACCAGTCACTCCAGTGGCATTGTTTACACCCTCAACTTTGTGTAAAACTTTCTACACAAGTTGTTTTGAATTTTGCCGTTTCTTTATGTGATACTTCAAAATGAGCATAAACAACTTTGATTTCAGAAAAGCAGTAGCTATGTTTCCATCATGGACTGGATGGTTGAATCGAACTCTCAATGTGACTCCTGACACCACCGGTTATAAAGTTGTTTGCTGTTTTGATTCCTTAATTTCTAAGGTGCGATCTAATCAGAGAAGTCTTGGTGTTATTTTTTTTTTGTATTGTTCTGAAAAGAATTTTGTTAAAGTGCAGAGATTGAAAACAGAAGTTTGCATACACCTAATAGAGACTTATTAGACGCCTAAATTAGCTAATTTATCCTGACATAAAGTTGCTGGAGCTCAAAGACAGTTCTGTGTTGTGACAAATCAGAAGAAGAAGCAGTGAGTTTACTCTGAATATCTTTTTGCATGACTCTTAGACTGAGGGAAAGCAAGGCCTCTGGCTGAGACAGGTAAGCAAGACAATAATGCTGAAACTACAAATTAAATTGTTGGCGAAAGCAGAGGCAAAGCATTTGGCAGCAGGGAGCATTCAAGATCAATGAATGAATTATTGATATACTCTCCTCCCCCATGCTTATATAGGCTCACTGCATCTCACAAACACACCATTATGGTGACCTACTGCATTCACTTCCCTGTCTGCTTTACGTTGGGACACAAAGTGTGCTCAGGTGCCTGTTGTCAGAAAGCAGGAAGTTGGAGGTTAATACAGTGTTTTCTTCCTGACAGTTCAGTAATCTTAAGCTATTTCAGTTAAAACTCATTTCCCTCTACCACTGATCCAAAATACGTTTACAACACAGCCTGCAGTATTTCTGCTCCCTCGCTAGATAAGGGACAAGGAGAAGTCAGGAGAGATCTTTAATTTTTCTGATGAGAATAGGGAGGTTTTAGGTTAATTAACTGTTCAGGTAGGTTAAGACCATCTGAAAAACACAGATCAGTGCTGTTTTTCAGCAGAAATTGGATTTTGAAACTTGTCAGGGTGATATTTATCTGTAACTTAGCAGTGTCTGTTTCAAAACCTGTACAGTCATAATCCATCACATGAGACCTCTGGGAGTGATGCTTCTCTTTTTTCTACTTTGGGTTGAAAAGCAGCCCCTAGAAAAATTTATTGTTTGTTTGTTTTGAGCGACAAACTTTTTTTTCTTGAGAACATCTAAAATATTCAAAAGAAATTGCAGCTTCGGTAGATGACACCCTTTGGCAAAATTCTTCTTGACATACTATTGGTGGCGCTCAGAAAGCAACCAATCCAAGAGTGCCATTTATTTTCTTTGGTGCTGATTGAATGTGCCACCAAGAGCAGACATAAGGATAATCATGGATACTAGCTACTGCAGTAGCGCCAAGACAGTTTCCACTTAAAATGCATATTAATACATTTTAATATAAATTTGGTGTTTAAATTATTAAGGTAGGAAGTTATGAGTGTTTTTAGTTGGAATCTCAAGTATTTTGGGATTTTTGCTATTTGAAGGTGATTGTACTTCCTAACCTACTACACCAATACAGAGGCTATAATATTTACGTTGTTTTTATGTTACCATTAGGTCTTATTAAAGATTGATATTAAGAACAGATGTTGCTACTCAAGTGTGTGAGAGAGATTACTGTAAATCAGGGTTTACTGATTTACTGCTTGGTGTTTGCGGAAGTAATGTGTACTTTTCTCGTCTGGAAGTGAGAACAGCCTGTTGAATGTGACAGGTGGCCAATCAGAAAGCACAGATTCTCCTCCATGCTTTCCCCTCAGAAAGCACGGAGGAGAATCCCAAACAGCTGACAAGGCGGAGTGGACATCAGAGGTGATATGTGGAAACAACATGACTGTTCATTCAACATTTCCTGCAAAGAATATTCACAGAAATGACAAGGAGAGGAGTTGGAGCGAAGTTGCTGCAGTTGATAAACCCAGTAACTTTTCAGCTATTCATCATTAACATGACATAAATAGGCTATAATGATAAGGTTATTCATTCAGTCAGGGCTTGACGCTGACACTAGCCACGTATTGCAGGTAAATTGTAATTGTCACTAGTAAAACATTGATTAATGCCTGGTTTTAAAATTATTTAACTGGACTTGTAGCATTTATTTTGTGCCTACTGTTCTCAATGTAATTGTAAACATTAAAATAGCAAATACTAATTAACTGAAGCTTAAGCGATCTAACAGAAAACAATCTAAACACACAAATGGTATAAACAAAAAAACACAACTCGCCTCCATAGCATTGTGCACCAAATAGAGTCGCCACTCTATTTGCTGTGGCTCTTTTATCCACTCTATTGTCCAACACCTTTTCCTTTCGTTACATCACAGTGTGTTGGCCCGTCTGACTCAGTCAGCTAACACGGTTGTCAAGCACAATAAAACCATCAACTTCGGTCTCTTCAACAACTGCTTGTTCATGAGTAAGGGGTGTCTTGTGCAGGATATAATCTCTGACCAAAAGTTTGATTTTTTTTGTGCTTAACTGAAACGTGGCAACAGCTGAATGACTTTGCTCCACTGAATGACGCTACTCCTCCAGGGTTTGTTTTACATCGCTCAACCTTGTGATATCTCACGATTATCACGGAATAATCACAGTAGATTATCTTTTGATAATCTACCGTGAGAAGTGGAGGGTAGAACCTGTAAACTGTTCCTGTCTGTCATTCATTTGAAGCAATGATGTGACAGCTCTCTGGACCAACTCCCACTATAATTGCCGCCTTGTATCGCCCTCCTAAATATAATAGATATTTTATTACCGAGCTTGCTGGATTCCTTTCACATCTTTCTACAATCTCACCAAACATAATACTACTTGGGGATTTTAAGGTGAATAAATGAACAGACTCCTCTTACCAAAGCCTTCATATCCTGCTTGGAGAGTTTTGGACTCCAGCAATACATCAATTTCCCGACACCTTTTAAATGAGATGTCTTGGATTTAAGTTGTTGCTCAGGAGATATTACCCATTGACTACAAAGCAGATTCCTTGCTCTTTTCAGATCACATGTTTCTATCATTTGGAGTTAATATTTCTCGTTCTAAATCTAACCACCCATGCAATATAACCTTTCATACTATTAAGGACATCAACCTGGACAATTTATCTTATTGTATTAATAATCTACCCAATGTTGACCGTTTTCCTTCCCCAGATGAATTGATTGCACACTCCAACAAAAACCTTCATAGCCTTCTAAAGAATCTTGTTCCACTTAAAATCAGATCTGTCTCATTCACTCATACTGCACCTTGGTTTACTTCCACTTTTAGACAGTTGAAAGCAAAAGGACGTCAATTCAAAAGGCTACAGGAAAACTGGTATTAGGTTTATAATCACTGAAAAGATCACAAGGACACAAAGACTTGTCTTTTGCAAAAGCGGAGAAACATGTCAGACTTAGCAGTTCAGCCAACTCCAACTAGCTAACTCCAACGAGGCTTGCAACCCTTCAGTATTTTTTTCTCTTCAGATCATAGTGATAAATTTCTGCACAGGTAAGTGCAAATAATGCACATGACAGCCTTTTAAGACAACTTGCAAATCAGGCCTTTTACACAAGATGTTTTTCAGGTCTCTTATCTTGACACAGCTGCAGAAACATCTGCACATTATCTAGGTGCCCAATATGTCAATCGCGAAAAGGTTTTGAGTTGATCTCGGCAATAGGTGACAAACTGAACGCCGCCAGGATGCCGAGACCAGCACTTCCTCTTCTGACAGGCTTATCAAAAATATTCACTAAGATCCTAAACATTTGTAGCTTCATTAAAAACGAATAATTATAAAAAATCAATGAAACGTGTTAAAATTAATAATCTCAGTAATTATTGTTTCAACAAGGTGTTGCATAATTCAGTGCGTTTTGGTTCCATTAACAAAAAAAAAAGGCGACTCAAAGACCGACTGACGAGCAGAGCAGGAGTTTCAATTAGTTACTCAACCACCGCTGTGTTCATGAGAGGCTTATTAATAATTGAGAAATAAATATCAAGCCTAGAAACCTGATATCGTAACGGACTGAATGTTGTGTTCTTAAAGTAATCTCTGCTCAACCTGAATGGGGGCGGTTGCCACGGCAACGGGTGTGACAGAGAGTAAAAAGGTAGGAGTGGTTTTGAGTTGATCGTTTGTTCGGGTTGTTTTACCTTTGTTTACCTTTGCTGTGGCTCTTCACACCTGCTGTAGTTTCTGAACATTCAATAAACGACAAACTTGGACTAATTATATCTTTTGTTTGTGAGTCTATTTCACAACAAACATCAAATAGGACAAATATATTTCATTAAGTTTTAACAAATTCTACCACGATAATTATGTGAAATTAAATTAATTATATCCCGACTTCAGAAGATTTGCCTTTACCTTTACTGGGCTCTTTGGTTCCTCCTATCAGTCTGTAGTTTCTCATATTTCAGTCATCAAACCAAATTTCAATCTCTACAATGACTGCTTCGGTTGAGATAAAAACATGTTTGCTTTCACTCTTTAGTCAGGTCCTCCCTTCAATTTATCTTCCCTTTAATCCCTCATCCCCACTACTGCATCTCTATCCTAACATCTCAGTCATACGGCTCCTTCCATGTCATCTTTTTACACTTTCCCTTTCTGGCACCAGAGTCCATATGTGGGTTTGTAGGCATGAAGTTATGAGGCCTTAATGACAGTCTGCCTGCAGTGGTTGAGGCTAATCCAGTTAGCTCAGCCCTGTAGTGGATGCGCTCATTGTGCCCTACCGTCCAGCATCACTTTGTTCCCACTAATCCCATTGGCACACCTCACGCAAGCAAGAATCTGAAAGTAACTGCCCCTTTCACAGAACACCATCCTTCCTGATCTTTTGCTTGCTAATAAAACCTGCTTATTTTCCTTGTGGATAAAGGATAATTGGTAACACTTTATTTGAAGAGTGTTGAATAAGACTGACAT
>NW_015116621.1:0-403 GCF_001443285.1 Poecilia latipinna | reverse complement strand
AAATCATATTGCAGTTTGCTGCACTAGAGCGGCTGCTCCCGCCATCTTTTATCCACCGCCTTTTCTTTTTGTTACATCTTTTATCGCTTAAAATGAGTCCACAAACTAACACTACTGCTTTCACATCGTCATCTGTGTTTGGATATTCTAAATTCACGTATGGTAGGTTGGGGGTTTTACTGGATTATCCTCTGGAATCGGGATGCTAGTGACTGGAATCAGTTCCTGCCTTGCGGCTGGAGACACGAACCGATCGAACCTGTTGTACTTTTATCAGCTCTGTGGTCACAGAGGTTTGGTACGGAAGCGCATTGCTATCACGCAGGAAAAAAAAAATTTCGAGCGCTATCACGTTATAATGTGATACATATCTTGTTAAAACATGATAGTATCTTGTTAAAAC
>NW_015116620.1:31003-32356 GCF_001443285.1 Poecilia latipinna | reverse complement strand
AAAACAATCATGCAGTTGAAAATGCCTTTCCCTGACCGGGAATCGAACCCGGGCCGCGGCGGTGAGAGCGCCGAATCCTGACCACTAGACCATCAGGGACCTTGTTTCTTGACAGAAGCTATCAAGACAATTTGACGATCAATAAAAGGAATGCTTTGAAGATGTGATGAAAACAATGAAGCAGTTAACATAAACATACTTTTCCCTGACCGGGAATTGAACCCGGGCTGTGGCGGTGAAAGCGCCAAATCCTGACCACTAGACCATCAGGGACCATATTTCATGATAGAAACTATCAAGATGATCAATACCAAGAGTGCTTTGAAGATGTGATGAAAACAATCACGCAGTTGAAAGTGAACGTGCCTTTCCCTGACCGGGAATCCAACCTGGGCTGCGGCAAAAGTACTGACACCTCACCACTAGACCATCAGGGACCACCTTTTGTGATNTCCAACCTGGGCCATGGCGGTGAAAGCGCCAAATCCTGACTACTAGACCATCAGGGACCACATTTTGTGATAGAAGCTATCAAGAGATCTTTGATGATAAATACCAAGAGCTCCTTTAAGATGGGATTAAAACAATCATGCAGTTGAAAATACCTTTCCCTGACCGGGAATCGAACCCAGGGCGCGGCGGTGAGAGCGCCGAATCCTGACCACTAGACCATCAGGGACCTTGTTTCTCTACAGAAGCTGTCAAGACAATTTGACGATCAATAAAAAGCATGCTTTGATGATAACAATGAAGCAGTTAACATAAACATGCCTTTCCCTGACCGGGAATTGAACCCGGGCCACGGCGGTGAAAGCGCCAAATCCTGACCACTAGACCATCAGGGACCATATTTCGTGAAAGAAGCTATCAAGAGAACTTTGATGATCAATACCAAGAGTGCTTTGAAGATGTGATGAAAACAATCACGCAGTTGAAAGTGAACGTGCCTTTCCCTGACCGGGAATCCAACCTGGGCCACGGCGGTGAAAGCGCCAAATCCTGACCACTAGACCATCAGGGACCACCTTTTGTGATAGAAGCTATCAAGAGATCTTTGATGANCAATACCAAGAGTGCNTTGGAGATGTGATGAAAACAATCACGCAGTTGAAAGTGAACGTGCCTTTCCCTGACCGGGAATCCAACCTGGGCCACGGCGGTGAAAGCGCCAAATCCTGACCACTAGACCATCAGGGACCACCTTTTGTGATAGAAGCTATCAAGAGAACTTTGATGATCAATACCAAGAGTGCTTTGAAGATGTGATGAAAACAATCACGCAGTTGAAAGTGAACGTGCCTTTCCCTGACCGGGAATCCAACCTGGGCCACGGCGGTGAAAGCGCCAAATCCT
>NW_015116620.1:16947-25958 GCF_001443285.1 Poecilia latipinna | reverse complement strand
TGAAAACAATGAAGCAGTTAACATAAACATGACTTTCCCTGATCGAACCCGGTCCACAGTGCCGAAAATTCCAAATCCTGACCACTAGTCCATCAGGGTCCACTTTGATCCAGAGAAGCTACAAAGGAAACAAGGCAGGTGAAAGGATATATGCCTTTCCCTGACCAGAAATGATGGTCTAGTTCCATTCCCAGTCTGGGAAATGTAACAAAGTTGGACTCTGTCTACTTTGAGAAATAAAATATGTTCAGATAAGTTGGCAAGACATTGATATGTTTTTTTTGTCGTGATTTTAAAATACATGGTGTTACGCCCCCAAGGTCTAGGGATCCAGGGGCAGTAACATAAAATGTGTCCGGAGTGACAGTGTAAAGTAAAAATGATTTATTACAAAATAAAGTTTCACAAAACAATACAATTTAACCCAATTAATGCAAAACAAAAAGGATTAACAAACTCAAGAATGCCAAGTGCAAATTAAAATTACAAAAGTCCAAACAAGTGAATTCAAAGTAAAGTCAAAATAAACCACAAAAGGAAAACAATGCAAAGAAAAACACACATACAAAGGGGAGGCTGCAGGAAGCCCACAGCCTCCCAAACACAGGCTTCTAACTCATACTTAACTGGTGCAAAATCAAAGTAACTAAACTGAACAAACAAAGACCAAGCTAACTTAAAGCAGTTGCAACTACCAAAAAAAAGAGGAGGCAGCTTCACAAAACCTCTTCAAAATAGCTGCCCAACTAAAGGAATGGATTCAGGAGCTTTTTATAGGGTGCAGGTGGGCCTCATCAACGTCTGATTGGCTTGACAATCCTCTGCTGGTCCAATGGTGTAGCTGCTTTCCTACAGCCAATCAGGAAGGTGTGCTCTCACAGTTGAACCTGCATATTTCTTAAGTCTAGTTATCCTTTAGTATTAGATTTATTTCCTAGTTCCCTTGTGCCACTTTCACTCTCCCACTTTCCCCTCACACCTATAATCTGTTTCTAATCAGCTATCTGTTCCTTGATCAGTAATCAACCTCCCCACTATGCATACACTCACTCTCAGTCATTCCTTGCTGGTTCCTCCTGTTACAGTCCGATACTTCCCTGTTGTTCCTATGATTAGTTTTTGTTTTGCCCTGTTTTTTTTTGTTTTTTTTTTGGGGGGGGGGTTTGTAACTTCTTGTTTCATTCTTCATTAAATCTTCAAATTCAGCTCAACACCTCAGTTTTTAGCATCTGAGTCTGACACCAACACACATCATGACAGTTTTTCCACTTACGCAAAAGAATATATAATGGAAGAAAAGTATTGCACATACAGAATTGTACATAATCACTTGAATGGAGGTACATATGCATTTGTAACTTGCTCAAAGGATTAAGGAAATGCTTTTTGATGTGCAGATGTGACAATGATTTGACACTTGAACAAATTAGTTTTGAGAATTTACCAAAGCAACTGAGAAAAACTAAATATCTATGCTTCCAAATTTTATGCAAGCTTCCAATTTGAAAATGTCATAAGCTGATTTAGAGTCTGCTTTTTTTTACATAGGTTTTTCTAATAATTCTACAATTTTAAAGCAAACTTTAGAGATGATTTTTAAAGAAGATGGATTGAGTCTAGTAGAAAGAAGTCAAATCTTTACTTGGGGCTGTGGAACAAAGTGACAGAAAATCACTCTGAGAAGCTGATAGGTCGGACCGAAAGGTCCGGAAACAATGAGCTTTAGTCTGCTTAGAATTATATTCGGTCTATTTTGGAGTTACTTTCATTTGGTCGTTACCTCATTCTTCTACACAGATACATTATTTCCCTCCAGCTCCCTTTTAACTGTCCTGTCCTGTCTATAAGAAAAATAACCTCTTTAAAGTTTTAAAGAAATGATTTGCAGCAGAGAAAAAGTTCGTTCTGAGCAGATCCACATCCTCCCTCACCCCTCTGCTCTCCCTCAGGCCAAATATTTTGCTGACCAAGACTTAGCCAGCCATCAAGAGTTACAATTTTCCCTCTGCTCACATTTCACTTTATGTCAAGTCCTCTCGTAACGGGGGCCAATAAACTCTGATGTTCTCATTTGAGGAGCGGAGAGCAGAGCTTTTTAAGCCACAGAAAACTTTTTTTTCCCTTCACTCTTTCCGTTGGACCACAGTTCTCTTCAGTCTGCATGGGGCGAGCCTCAAATCTGGATTTGACAGAAGACTACAGAGGAGGAAAAATATTACACTCAGCAGAAAAAAGAGAAGTGGTTCTGGAAAAGTTTGGATGGAGAAAGTTCAAACCTGTCTCCTTCAGAAAATCTGCAGCCAGAAATGGAGTTTGAACAATGTAGGTTGCCCAGGTTGTGCTGTGTGACGAATTAGGCCCAGTTTAAATGGATGTTACCTTAATAATTAATCCAAGGGAAATTGTATTTTGCCACATTGAATGAAAAATGAAACATTTACAGAGAAAAGCAAAGAATAAATAAAAAACGGAGAGATTATGCATTTAATCTTCAAGCGTTTCTTTAACCCTGACATGAGGAGTTATGAATGAGGGCAGGAGAAAAAGCCTTGCAGCTCCATTTCCTGTCTAATATATGTTGCAGGCATTTAAATTGACCTTTATACAATAATGTGGTTCTACATTTTGCTGTGTGTCCTGCAGAGTATTTCAGCTCCAACAAAATGTGACATGGCTTTCAGAAGAATCTGCAACATTTGTAGGAAGGTGAACCTTCACCTCGGTCTCAAGTCTTTTGTCTCCATTAACAAGTTGTCTTGTAGAATTGCTCGGCTTTTAACTTCATCCAACTTCCCATCCACTCAGGCCAGTGTCTGTGTCCCTGTTGAAGAAAAGCGATGTATATTCAGTCTGATGTGCAGAGTTGGTTTTCTACATACAATTTGTGTATAGGCCAAAAAGTTCAACCTTTGTCTGGCATGTCTTGATTACTTTGTGCCACGTTTGCTGATCTCTGAAGCTCCTCTAGAGTTGCCAAACTCCTCTTGGCTGCCTCTAATCAGAACTTTTCTTGCCTGGCGTGTCAGTTGAGGTGGACGGCCATGTCTTGGTATGACTGCAGTTGCTCCATACTCCATGCCTTTGTCGGATGATGGATTGAACAGCGCTCTGTCATCTCCATGCTATACTCCCTAATTTGTCTGCTGTGCTCCTTGGTCTTTGTGATGCTGCTGGTTCTCTGATTAACAGCATCTTATTTCCATTTGACTTGGTTTAGCTGTTCAAGGAATGTCATAAAAATTGACAGCTTCATTTGGTTTAGTTTTCTTTCTACGCCATAGTTTTGGAAGCGAACCGTACTGTCCAGAAAGATTCCATAAATCATTGTCTCCGCCCGTCCATCACAGAGACACAAAACCATGCACACAAACTAAAACCAAAGGGTAGTCTAGGTACCCTTAGAACCAAACACTCATCCGTGGACTGTGGGAGGAAGCCAGAGAACCCAGAGAGAATCCATGCATGAACAGAGAGAACATACAAAGTTCATGCAAAAAGACCCCAGACCGGGACTCAAACCCAGCACCTTCTAGCTGTAAGGCAACCGCACCACCGTGACACCTTGCAGCCGACTTGTTCCCAACAAAAAATAAAGAATTGATAACACCAAATGTCATGTCATTTCCTTCAGTGGGTCTTGGTGTAGCGCCACCACGGGCGATGAGGGCAAAAGGTTGCTTTTACACAGTGCAGTGTGAAAGTGAACCGCAGCAGCTGAAAATTTAACAAATGTTGCAATGAAGGTCTCCAATCAAACTGAGTCTACCGGACTATGAGGTGTGAAAACACCCTAGATTTCACACACGGAATCTATGTTTTTTATTTTAAAATAGGTGACCTATACACATAACTGGATTCTGTTTTGAGGTATTAGGAGAAGAGTCCAGTGTGGTTCTTAGGTACTTTTAGTGTTGTTGATGTACATGTATAGCGTTCAAAGCCTTTAACTTTATCTCTTTTTCTTTTCTCTATTTTTGTCTTTTTTTGCACACTAATTTCTATCACTTGTATTTGTCATATACATATGACAATAAAAAACACTACACATTTCAGTTTTGTTAAAAGAATAAAAACAATATTTTTTTTTCCTGCTACATAAACACATTGATAGTGTAATGTCACAAAAGGCAAAAAACTTCTTGGGTATAAATACTTTTTTAAATAGTCTCATGCTACAGTATAAATGGCAGCACAAGAGAATTTCCTAGAGAATTCCAGTTTTTCAGGACAGAACGGTGCTGGAAACATGAACTAAAAAAGCTCAGCTGAATAGCGGGGCTTAAGTGGCAGAGTCCAGGCTGTAATCACAGATAAGGGTGCCAATATGGTGGCTGCTGTGCACAAAGCAGGTTAAGCATATTATCTGTATTTTGCACACATTGAACCTAATAGTTAAATAAAAAAAAGTCAATTAAAGCTCTCCTAAATTTTTATGACCTTTAGCACAGAACTGTTTTTTTTCTATCCTCACAGCACAAAAGCGGCTCAACAAGCCGAATGTCCCAGAAATCAAACTGATACTGAAAAGTAGGTAAAGAAACATCGCTATGGGAACAAAACCTTTTCTCATTTTGTCTATGCAGCCACACTATTACATTTGATTGTAAATTTTGAGTTATTATGAGTAACCTTGCGGTTTGGGAAAACATTTAAGCGTATCCAAGAGCTCTTCTGCCCCAAACAAACCCTTGTAGTGATTTTGCAACACAGGAATTTTATACAAGCTCCTTTCAAGATATATTACAACAGATCCAAGTATGCCCTTGAACAGCTTTAACTGATGGGTTTGGCCTTAGAGGCACACCGGAAACCCACTATGGATGGCTGGGAACGTTATTGATGTTTTATGATCAGCGTTAGGACAGTCGTCCTGGTTGTCTTGGCTCAAGTGTTGCCAGATCTTACGAGAGAAACAAGCAACCAGCTCAATGAAAACAAACCCCCAAAAAACCCAACTGCGGACCAAATCCAAAAGATTTTAGTGGTTTTCAATCAATCAAGTTTATTTGCATAGGACATTTCAGCAACAAGGCAGTTCTAACTGCTTTATATAAAACAAAACAGAAATACAAAGTTATAATAGACACCATATAGTAAACATTACATTTTGTCAAGTGCCATTGTTGCACATCAAAATGTCATTTCTTATGATGGCATAAGCAGGTATAAAACACATATAGCAAACGACATACCGTTACTGTTTAGCTTTATTTTGAGGAGCTTGGTATAATCTTGTTTTTGTTTTCCTTTAATGGAAAGAAACTCAAAGCCAAATCAGCAACTTCACGTCTAAAAAACCACAATGTGGATTTTAAATTTGAAAGCGACACATAAAAAAAAAACAATAAAAAAACAAACAAAACAAAAAACAAGCCCAAAGTCGCTAACAATAAGATGTAACATCACTGCTTGGCTCCCAAAGAGAATATTTTCCATCTGGTGTTTGATATTCTTTGGAAATAAAATATTATCATCATAGTATATGTATTTAAGACTTCAAAGGAACTTTATCTGAAGTCAGAATAGGCGTCAACCGCTGGTCGTCAGTGAAATAATGCTTTACTTCAGATTGGACTCTGAGCTGCAGTGTTTTTGCCCTTTTTGGTTTTCCATCTCCATCTTCCACCCCTCTTCACTCTCCCGCTCTCCTCCCAGCTTCAATCCGTTCTGGCATCTCTGCTGATGGGAGTGTAAATTGTGGGGATCTTTGAAGAGAGAGTGATGGTGGTCCTTCTTTCTTCTATTTTTTTTTTTTTTTTTTTTCCAAGCTACCAGATCGGTTAAAGTGGAGGACAAACTCAGAGGAGAGGGGAATAGAGTTTGCAAAGGAAAGAAAGAAGAAAGGAACAAGATCCAGGTAGTGAGAAAGACTTAGATGTAAAGATGTGTGGGGGGAAAAAAGACAAGAAGGCAGAGGGTTGTCTGTAAAATTGGTAGAAAAAAACTTTTTGAAATTGTTCTAATTTTAATCTGAATTTATCATCAGATTTCTTATGGATGCATAGAGCTGGTTAGGGAATTCAAAGTGTAGGAAATGATTTGCTCGACTTCAACGCCTCTTAAGGGATAACTATAAACGTCAGGCCATTTCAGGTAATAATGGCAGTGGTGGGAATTGAACCCACACCTCCACAGAGAGACTGAACAACATGTTCATGTTTTACAATGTTGTAAACCTGTTATGTTTTACAACACTAACAGGTTATAAAACATGGTAGCACTCATGATTTGCTAGGTATTTAACTTATTGCTCTATAGTGTACCTCATCCTCAACCTTTCAAGTGTAGAATCCATTGGAAACTTAGTTGCTGTCCTTTCATTCAATTGAAACCCAAATGCATGAACACCGTCACATTTGGGGTTCGTTCTGTTTAAGGGTAAAGGCCATTTGACCAAATACAGCTGCAGTCTCAGTTCGTCCTTTTTTCCAAGACTTGAACAACAGCAACTTGAACAACAGAGATTTTTTTATTGTTTAATAGTCTCAAAGAGAGAAAAAAAGAAAAAGAAAATCCGTAGATGGTTCTTATTGTCCTGCTGGCAGGTTCAAAGGTTTTGGAGAGTTTCTCACAATGATCCTCATCCGGCCGGTCAGCGAACCTCAGACTGACCAAGAAAACACTGACTACAACATTGCTGATGAAGCTGTCAGTCTGAATTTATGCTACTATTCAACTTGAAGGCTGAAGGTTTTCAGACAGAGAAGCAAAACACTCCTGAATAAGCAAATTCTGCCTAGCAACCACAGATGAGAATATCTGGTTGGCTTATTTTTACCCTGATACAAAAATACAGATCTCTGTAATAAAACAGAATAAATCAGATTGTACATGTTACAAAGATTAAATCTCACCAACTTTGTAGATTTTTTTAATTGATTTGTTTTTATGTTATAAAGATCATCCTTTTTGATTTTTATCAAAAAGGATGCTCTCAAGCTAGTACCTCAAGCTAGTACCATTAACAGGCACATATTGTGAAAAAATAGATTAAAAAATGTTTGGTTACAGTGATTCCTTGCCAATAACCGTTTTGTTTTTCAGTTTATATGGTTTTATAATCCAGAAAATTAAAAAAGCCAAAGTATTTACCTCTGAGCAAATCTCTTTACAGCTTTTCCTTTTCCCGTATACGACATGAAATGCCCCGCTGCCATTTTCCGTGAAATATGTGAACATTCTCGTTAAAAACAAACGTTGGTTCTCTGTTTTCTTTGCCTCCTTGCAGACCCGATTGCGGCGTTCCTTCTCAGAGATTTTATTTGTGCAGGGGAGTTTGTATGAAAGCATTTCACCCAACGAACCCAGTAAGTTCTCCATCATTTCTCTGGGAGTTTAGCTGAGGTGAGAGGTGTGTGTGTCTGTTTGTATTGTAGGCCTATAGGAGAGTGAAAAAAAAGAGGGAAACTAAAATATAAATAAAAAAATTCTTCTCAAGGTAATTACTTGCATTCAGTATAATATTTTTTTTCTTCAGACAGAGGAGATGTGGAGGAGAGGATTACAGAACGGGAAGCTTACGACAGAAACGGAGAGATGAAAAAGATTGATGAGAGAGACTGTCCTTTCCACAAGAATGCACACCACTTTTCCCTGTCAACAAAACACGGCCATTAATGGGCTTAAATGATCCTTACAGTGCCCCCCCCCATCGCCACGGCAACACCTCACTTTTACACTCATGAATGAGCAAAGATGCCTGCTTGAAAAAAAAGGTGTCAGTCAGGAGAGATTGAGCTTTGTTATTACTTGGAAATCAATATTTTAAATTCCACCACTTAGATAAAATTTAGGATTTATCTCATGTGAAATCATTGAATTATGAGCTGAAGGTGCATCACAGATGGACTAAAATGGGACTTTTTTTGTTTGCCGATGGATCGCCTTTGTAAATTTAAATTGCAATCAAGAAATCCAGCAAATCGAGCCCATTTGACGACACGATGTAGGCGAAAATATCTCAGAATGCAACACATGCAAATAATTTGCTTAGTTATGAATAAAAACTTGAGCACCCTCAAAGCTGCAATATGTAACTTATATATGAAGTTTTTTTTTTTTACATATTAATAGAAACAATCATTATCTTGTGACAAAATATGAGGCAGAACTTGTGAGGGAAAAATTTAAAAACTAGATTCTCTGTCTTCTCCCAGTGCTACCTAAAAGCAACCAATCAGATCCGGAGGGCGGGTCTTAGCGCTGTCAGTTGATCAAGTGTATTTGTGTACCTTATTTCAGCAGGCAGTTCAAAGTGCTTTACATCACTCTTGTGTACGCCCTGCTTCCTCCCTCTCTGCTCTCTGCTAAGCTACAGCTTCTCCCCATCAACATAGCCTGCCATGAATGCTAAGGGTACTTACAATAGCCACAGATGAGAGCAAATAAACAGTATTCCTGTAACTGTAAGTTGTTTTTACAGCATTAGCATATTTAGCTGTTGGTTAACAGCATTAAGACCCGCCTTCTCGCTCTGATTGGTTGTTTCTGACTGAATTTTTCTCTAGGTGACAGAAGGTCAGAGGAGTTCAATTATTTTTTTATCTGTATCATATAATCTGATATTAATATGTAAGGGTATGCAGGTAAAGACAATGGTTTGTCTGTTACGTTTGCTCCAGGTCTTCTGCTGCATGTTTCTCCTCTTTCCACCATATTTCGTAGATTTCAATTTGCTGTTCAATAAAAGGATACTACTGCTGAAAACTCTTTAAAAAAACAAAAACAAAACAAAAAAACAGCAGCTCTACCCCAAACTTTTTAGTTTTTACTTGTAAGACTAAAGTAAAAACTGTGTGAACATTTCCTTTTGTAAAAATAATAATTCATGGAGTTTTGTTTATCTTTCATCTCTTCCATGTTCTGTAGACGCATACACCCTCATGACCCTTAGCGGTGACCCCGTCTGAAAGTCAACCACTAGGTTTTCTTCGTTCGTCTTTTTTTTTTTTTTTTTTTTTTTTTTTTTTTTTTTTCCCCAAGAGTCCCTTTTCTTCCTGCCTTTTCCACAA
>NW_015116620.1:0-13812 GCF_001443285.1 Poecilia latipinna | reverse complement strand
CCAACCCCCTTAGGGGGACCCCCCTTGAAAGTAAAACCCCGGGTTTTTTTTTTTTTTTTTTTTTTTTTTTTTTTTTTTTTTTTTTTTGTTCAGGCCAATGAGTCCCTGTTCCTCTGGCATTGTCCAGAGCACTCCTTCATTCTATTTTCAAAATAAGTCATTGAAGAAGAAGGTGAGAAGAACAATGCTACTGTCAGAGCACATTCCATCCTGCGAGTATCACTGTCCCTCAGCCCCCATTTCCCCTTTCACCTCCTCTTCTATTAGCCACTATCTGGCCTTCATCTCTTTGTCTCGCTCCAGCCTCTCTGGCTTCCCTGGGCAGTCATCAGCTCAGCTGACAAAACGCTTCCTTCTGTCCTTTTGTTGCCATCTTTTTCCTGCTCTTTATCTTTTTCTGCTCAATCACCTACTTCCTCCCCCCCACCCTCCTTGTAGTTGCCTTCCATTTTCACTTTTGTCACCTGTGTCTTTTGTGTGTGTTCTCCGAGAGTGAAGATCCAAAATTGTGTTCCATTCACCTCTTTCGCCAGTTTGGGGGCGAAGTTAGGAAGATAATGCCATCTTTCTTTTCTTAGTCTGGGCTTACAGTTCAATAGATGTTGATAGTCATTCTTTGAAAGGTTTTTAAGTTGATGCTTGTGGAACCGTTACGGTTCAGAACGCCGCACGTCATATTGTACGTCTATGATTTAGCAATAACCAGGAATTGATGAAATATCTAAAAAAAATATAATTTTAGTGGGTTTAAACATGAAGAGAAAGATTTTCTACAAGTTGATTGATGCCCCTATTTTACTGCATCAAGATAGTTTATTTTGAGATTTGTGTAGGGGAATAATTGTTGTTTGTAAAATGTTGATGAAGGCAGTGTTGCAGGTCACTCTGACCTGAAAACCATGTTTCTGTTTTTCATATCAGGCCATCCTGACCTGAAAAGAGTGATAACAATTATATAAGTGGCAATGTTTTTGAATTATCCCAGCTGTGGATATTTCCTGAAAATATTTCAAGACATCTGCACAAGCTAAAAAAGACAACAAAAAAGAAGGACGTCATTAGTTAAAACATCCAGATAGTTATTCACAGATATTGGACTGCTAGAAGCTGTGTTTCTTTTACAACTTTGCTATTCTGCTAGTGTCCAATAAACACAATTTTACAATTGCAATGTTTTCATTAAGTAAAAAACGCAATTAAAAATCACATGAAATTTGTTCATGTGATTCAAGTCATTTAAAAACAAGCAACGCCATCATCCTCCAATCACTTCCTGTCGTTTCTGCCAGTAGTAACATCCAGCTGTTGATCATGTGACTCATGTGATGCCACCGAAGCATTTGGCATGCCAAGGTGAGAGAGTCAGTTAAAGTGTGCAGTATGAGGTTGATAAGGCAAATAGTAAACATCAGTAAAGGGTCATTCCTGTGACAACTGAGTAGAGCGTTTAAATCCATAGCAGGACTTCATGTCCACTAAGGAGTGTACAATGTCTCTACAGCCGCTTCTCCACTAGATGGCCTCTAACCCGTTCTGCCCTATTTGTCTCCATTATCAGATCTTGAATGTGTAGAATAAACCCGACAGCCTTGCATTGTGCTCGTGTTCACACGTCCACAGGCAGAGTTAAACAGAAAAGTTTAACTCTGACATCTGGTTTCACAAACGCCGGTGGCTGGTGTCGTGTAAATGAGCAGCTGCATTGCAACGAAGATGTTACGGTTTAACTGAAGAGCAGCTCTGTGTAAACAGGACCTTAAAGAGGATAGAATTTTCATTCCTTGAATGTTCACTTAACTTTCAATATAGAAAAAAAATGACAATATCAATCAAATGTCAAATGTCTGCAGAATATAGAATCAGGATGAGGTGCCAATATTCCAATACATATTCACAATAACAAATAGGGACAGAGTAAAGACTGACACAAACACTTTGAAGACATGACTTGACTTGATATTCTACAAAATGAACTTAATTTCCTTAAGTTTAGACCCAATTAAAACTTGGCTTTCAATACACCAACAAACATGGTGAAGTGTTTGAGTCTGTGAGGGTCAACCTGATATTAGAATAGTAGAAAATAACTCAACAACATCGCTTTTATCCTTCCAAATTAATTGCCTAATTGACAAGTTAATGTGACTGCTGTACAACAGCAAAACTGAGCTTTTGCAAACTGTGAAAAAAAAGATCTTGCTTTGGAAAGAGGATAAAATGCATGTTTTGCAGACCCTGATTAACAACTTGGTGAGCCAAAATAAATCTGTCTTCATGAGGCAATTCTCAATGACAAGTCAGTAAAATATTGCGACATTTCTGCCTTGTGCGGGATTTATTTAGCCAACAATGGCTGAAAGCCAAGAAAATAGCTGAAATATCAAAATAGTGAAGGAAATGAAGGTCAAGTACTGTGTGTTTGTGGGGTCGGGTTTGATGAATGGACAGGATGAAAGCGTGACATACAGACTTTGACATTTCGCAGGTTTCTGTGAGCGATAAATGAAAAGTAACGTAGCACGAGGGAACGTGAGTGCACACTTGAACAAACAATAGAAATAGAGTGAAACTGAAATTGAAGAGAAGTAAGAATAAATTCTCAATCTTTTATGACACTGTTTCTATTTTAATGGTTCAAAGTTGTCTACAGCGCAAGCAATTTCCGGTAAGGTAGGCAAATGTTAGCAACTGGGTAAAATTTAAAACTTCAACACAGGAAGCAATTGTTTCTCAATAGCCAAGAGTCCTCTGAACGAAGCAAAGCGTAGTAAAACTTGCTCTTTTATTGGTAACTCAAATAACAGAAGTACTTTATGAACAGTGAAACATTAAAACAAGATTTTTTGGGGCTAAATACTCTAGTCTGCATTACCTAGAGGGAAAATTCAGAGGAAAATAGTTATGTTGTTCAGTAGGAACTACAGTGAAACCCACAGAAGCCTGCTGGGCCCAAATCCTGCCAAAAATGTTGGATTAAAGCATCTTTTCCTTGTCAAAACTTTCCAAAGCAAGCCCTTGTGGTGTTTCCAGCTCCTTCCTACAATGTTCATATTAGGCTTAAACAAGTCTGAGCACAAGAGCGAGATTAGGTTAAACATCCTGGAGAAGTACTTTATAGTCGAGTCCCGGAATTCTTCGGAGACGTGGGGTTTTGTTAGACATCATTGGGAATGAATTTTTAAAAAAGTTACTTAACTCTTATATTCCTGAAAGATTAATGTCCGGGATATCAACTTTGAAATATAACAAAGTGGACCCAGGGGAATTTTCTCCTCCGGAGGATAATAAGACAAGAGCCAAACTGTGATCATTAGCTTCCCATTTTCTCGTCTGACACCCCGGCGCTCTGCTGCGTCTCAGATAAAGCCTTTTGCTGGAAGACTAGAGCGCCTTAAATATCTCGAGGTGGAAAAAAAATATACAAAAAGTCCCTTTTTTTGAGATGTTTCGAATCTGATGTGAATGCAGTGCTTTACTTAAGAACACACATCTTTGACACACTCGCCC
Source organism: Poecilia latipinna (assembly GCF_001443285.1). Lineage (NCBI taxonomy): Eukaryota > Metazoa > Chordata > Actinopteri > Cyprinodontiformes > Poeciliidae > Poecilia > Poecilia latipinna. The sequence goes on along the minus strand of NW_015116620.1, from coordinate 10,305 downwards.
CCCAAAGCCGTTTCATCTGTTCTAAATGTATCCAATAAACATGTCAGACTGCAATGATGCGGCACTTTTACCAGCCAGTCGATGACAGCTATACGTCATTACGCTAACAAGCAAATATTTATTTTATGACAGAACATGTTTCACATGCTCATGAAATGGAAAAATTGTGAACATGAAGTATTTTTTTTTTCTTCCATTATTAATTCTCATAGAGTATTCAAAAACACTGACAAGTGTTTATACAGCTTTCAAAAAAAAAGCTATAATTATTTTCATCTCCAGTGTAAGCTACATTTCATGCTTTAAAAGTAAGACGTTACGGAGAGATCTGTTGACATGGGAGGGAAAAAAAATTGTGGCCATGATTTATCTCATGCGAACAAATTGTTTAATTTGTGGCCACAACTTATTTTGTGGCAACAACTTATTTCATGGTAACAACTGAATTATAACAATTCTTTCCCACTGCATTGTGTCAAAGAAACCAAACCCTTTGAAATGTTTATTCCCCTCCTCGCCTGTAGTGGCGCTGTAACAAGAACCACTGAAGGAAACAAAAGGAAAACCTGAAGACACAGAGGGCAGCTTCCTCTGTCACAAAATGTAAACAAAGCAGAATGGCGTGAAATTTTAGCAGTTGTAGTATTTCCCTTTCATATTTGGCAAAAGCAGACGAGCCATTTCTGTTGCTCGCATGAGAGTCAAGCGCTTGCTTTGGTTGCATTTACCCAGAATGCCCTGAACTACGGTCTGCTTCCTGCTTTTGGAGATTTCTCCGGTCTGCTTGGCATTCAAATTTGCATTCAAACCAAGTCAGAATTCACTTCAACCGAAACAAGACCAAGATCCTTCTTTCTGAAAAAAAATTTGAGTTGAAAAAACTTTTAATTTACCTTTAGGATTTATATTAAAGTATTATTGAACTGTATGTGAATTGAATATACATTGATAACATTTAATAACATTTGGGATATACAGTTTACCATTTTAAATATTTTAGACAGGGATTCTTAGTTTTAAAAATATATATTCTTGAAACCTCATCCCGTTCTTGTGTTCCTGTGTCACATCGTCTCATGATCTGGATGGATTGTTGCTCTTCTAGCACCTTGAAAATATTTGTTTCAAAGTTTAGATTCAACAGGATAAGAAGAACTTAGCCATTTCCCTCATCTAACCTGGCATCTCTGTAACTTGAAAGTGCAAAAACATTCTAAGAGCAAGACAAAGTGTCCAAATCTCAGCAAACCTGTGAGAAATTTGAAGAGCTCTAACTCTGTGTGATTATCGACAATTGTGAATAAGGCTGTGGTTATTCACTTATCTCACTTAGTTCAGCCAGGAAAGTTTTTTTCTCTCTCTTTCTTCAAGGATGTGACCTCAGTGCACTTAAAAGACATTTCTGTTTCTACCTTTGAAAAGTCATTCCAACAACATTTGGCAGGTAAAGGTGAGCAAAAAAGTGTCTGAGCCAGTTAAAGTGTTAAAATGTGTTTTAGCTACAAACACCTGCTGTGAAAATAACATCCGAAACTGGACTAATAGAAGGAATTGCAGACTCTTGCCTGGAATCGTCTCTTCCATCTCGGCTGAAAACAGCGGTGATCACAGATGGAGCTCTGCTAAGGCCAAGCTCATCTACTAGGAAATACTATCATAAATCTGTGTTTGGAAAATAAATGCTATTGACTATGTTTGAGCTTGAGAAGGATGTTATGGCAATAATTCAATGCCCCGAAAGAAAAGCACTGGTTAAAATGACTGAGTTACTGGGTTACTTGGTCATTTTTAACTGAGAAATATGGACCTCTGAACACGTTAACAAAATTGTTGGTGCTGCTTTGTTAATGAACAAAAAGCCCACAGTGGTCATTGAAATAACTTCAAACTGAAAAGTAATAATAAATGACAAAAATATAAAAAAACAACCAATGAATTGTGATCCAACACAATCGTAAAAATAAATAAATAAATAAAACAACAGGAATGGACAAAAATGAAGATAAGGCCACAACATCCTTCATGCCAAATGCCAAAACAGGTTCTCATAGACCAAATGTGTCAAACTCAAGACCCGGGGGCCAAATCTGGCCCACCATAGCTTTATGTGGCCCTCTAGACTCCAAATTATATCAATAAGACAATTTTTAGGACAGTTTCAGTTATGCGATTGTTAAGTTTTCCAGTATTTAAAACTGATTTTTGGGAAGCATCATGCTTGGTTTTAGGTGTGGCATGGATCAGATCCATGCAGCGGGAGGATTCCCTTCATGGATGTTTAAACAAGTATAAAATTAAAGAAAAGGCATAAAACGGTAGCCCAGTAGGTGGCAGTAATGCACATCTAAATGTTGCTTGTAAATGGCCCAAAAAAAGAAGAAATAAAAACAGCAGCCATTGTTCGCCCCAGCGCCACGGATCATGAGATTGGAAACTGGTTTTGGAGCCTCGCCACCTGGTGCAAGATAATTACAACGATAACTGGCAGTGTTTTCAGGGTGACCAAATAAAGCCTATTTATGCCAAACAGACCCAACTACTGGTCAAACCTTCAAAATTGTCAGGAACTACACCAGAAAGGCATTTTACTTTACTCTGACCTTCTCATTCAACACAGTCAAACTCCCTCCTTTGACTTTTGGATCTTAATATTTGTTTTACAATGGATCACAGACTCAGGAAGAAATAATTCGTTCTCCTTTTGGCAGCCCCATGCGTGTTCATTTGCCCCATTTTTTTTTTTTTTTTTTTTTACACAGATCTCAGTCATTCTCTGCAGGTCATCCCGTGTGTCTGTGGCAGGTCATCAAGGAGGATGCAATCACCGCTAATGTGTCAGCGGATTGCTCCCCCGTGGACGGCCACGGGACAAATTTCCGGCGCTGTTCATGCATCAGAAACAGTCAATAAGTTCTGTCGCTGCAGAGTCTCCTCTACTGAGCTAAAGCGTTGTCCGTTTCCCCCCAGCACATGTAAACTGAATCAATTTATAGCCTCCTTCACCTAGATTCTAGATTTGACTTAATTACAAATGACGTCTGGTCTTGCTACTTGTCCTGTTGTTGCAGTGAAGGTTGTTAAAAGTCCAATCATCCACTAAAATATTATCTAAGCCCCTCAGTGAGGCTCATTACACAATTTGTACCACACCTACTCAGAACTCGGCTTATTTTTGGAGCTTTATTAGATAGATGGGGGGTTTAACTTTGTCCTTCATACCCTTGACTCAATTTCTATAGCTACATATATTTAAAAGAGCTTTGTTCCCTTTGTCCTTTAGAAGTTGTTTCAGAATTTGTGGCAAGAATCACTTTTTACAGCAATGAGGAAAAAAAGGCAAAACAAGCCAGAGAATGAGTGTGCAGAAAGAGACGAGTGTGACCAACAAATTCACATCCCTCATGTGAATTTGGGATGTGATTCAGTAATCATAGAGCTGATTATATACTAGGTAACGTATGTATTTGACTGCATAGTAATGTTTGAGTAATTAACAATTTGGGAACCACAGAATTAAACCATCCTGCCTATGAAAACTTTTTCCAGTGTGACCAATTCATGATTTTTGATGTAACAAGGAATCGTCTAAAGATGTGTTTAGCTCACGAGACAAGATGCCACACAATGGAAGGTTCACGAGAACAAGACTAGATTGAGAATCAGTTTTCTTTTTCCCCCTTGTTTTAAGGTATAAAAAGTTTCTTAAATCATTGGCAAATCTGTGAAGAGTGCAGAAGATTTAAGTCTGGGTTTGACTTGTCTATTTCTGGATTTCATTAAAAAAAAAAATTAACATCAAATGTGGGCCTAAGGCTGAAACAGCATTGAAAATGTTTTAGAAATAGAATAAATGCAACATTTTTCTAATAAAATGTGCCTTTAGAAATGTCATCCTTCCAAATAACTTTAAATGAATGTGGTTGGATATAACACACTGAGCAGCCAGGGTTTTTTGACATCATCTGGTTTCCCCTCCCCATTTATGGTCCTAATGAAAACCAAGTCAGCAGATTTCTCCAGAATTGTGTCAGCCATATAACACACACACACACATATATATATATATATATATATATATATATATATATATATATATATATATATATATATATATATATATATGCTAAATCAGGGCACATTATTTACCAACCGCTTGTTGGCCAACATGTTGACAATCTTTCTATGATGAGCTAAATGTTTTACAAACTGCTTGCAATAATGAAATAATTATTTCATTATTGTGATGACTCGATTGTGGTTGATCTAGGCAGCTAATTACAGTTTTCATTTCGTTTCAAGCAGCTAATCCGTGGTGAGAGTTAGCTTAATAAGTTAACATACAAAAGCTGTTTCAGTGCCAGTTAAGTGTCATTTATTGAATAAAGTCCCCCCACTTCCTTGCTCTCTTGCTATGTTCCAGCTACTTCCCCTCAACACAGCCTGCCATCAATGCTCAGGCTAGCTAGCTGCACCAATGGCAGCAGATCCAGTTTTCAAGCAACAATAAGTTGTTTCTCTGCCATTAGCATACATTGAGCAGCGCATACACACACACACACACTTACTCCTTATGCCAATTGTCAACTTAATTTTTCTTAGGGGCATCACTGTAAAAGGCACAGAAAACAAAAGCAAGCCAGAAGTGTTCAGATTTTTCTAAAGATTGTGTATTCTTTTCCTTCCCCTTTAACTACGCTCTGCTTTCTACTGATTTATGAGATGAAGCAGCAGTGCCGATCGCCAACCAGACACTTAATAACTGCAACACACAAAAATATTACACAAGACGTCATTGTTGTGCACGAGAAATGATAGTTGAGCTCGCCTTTATCATTACCTTTTTATTACCTTGGTATGTTTATAAAGTCTTTGCCTTAAGCCTGCGCTTTTTCTCTGACTTCAAACATCCCCGTCTCTTCTTTTCTATTTCCTTTCCACTTTTATGTTAATCACAGCAGCCAAGGGAGGGAAGTGATGAGTCACAGGTGAGTAATGTTTGCACATGAGGGTTGTTGTTTTTCTTAACGTGTAACCCAGAATTACAGCAAAGCACCTCCAAGAACTCAGCAATAAAAAGTTTTATTTTAGTCTTCAAAAGAAAACTTTTGTCTGTTTTCCTTATAATTTCAGTGATAGAAAATTATTGTTGAGATCTTGTTTTTTATTTTTTTTTATTGTTTCGGCATCCCCTGAACATAACATAACCAATGTTAGCTAATAAATTCAATTAATATAGGCCTACGATGTTATTTGGGTGAATGTTGCATACATTCACACATGAAAACTTCATCAACACATTCATAATTCATAAACCAGATTTAAAATGTAGCCCTGGCTTTGCCCTGATCCCTTGGCTTTTGTGCAATGTTTAACATTTCTCATAGAAAATTAGGGCCAAAGCCGGGCTCAAGTTTCCACATGACAGTGGGAATAAAAATAACTGCTTGAATCCTGACGCGCCGCCTGAATAAGAAAACCCATCTGAATTTCAAAAAAGTTCTCGTGTGCATTAAGCAGGGTTATCAGCATTCAGCGAAGCAGCGCGGGGTGCTGCTCTAACCAGACTACAGAGACGCCAGAAAGAGCGAGATCATCATGACTGTCAAACGAATTAGTTGGCCGAAGGGGGGAAAAGATGAACAGGCATCACATTTTTTCCTGGCCCAAAAGAAGACGGTTGGGAGGGGAAAAAAAATCTTCCCAAACATCCGATGGAGGTTGGAAATGAGCTGCGGTGGCCTGGATTTCCACATTCAAACTTCCAATGGATATTGTAATCATAAAGTTTAATTTTTCTCCTTATTTTGTCCTTCACTTTGTTTTAAATTTAAACTGAACATCTTAGTTCATGAAAATTATGTTACATCATCCATAGTTACTACTCCTGAGTGTCATTGAGAATTAAATGAACTTTGAACTCAAGAAAAATTGTTTTTAACTGGTGAGTAAATTAAAGGAACTGCAGTTCACTCTGCCAGCGTTAAGCTAGCTATTGGAGTCAAAACCCCTAAATCTGACACCAAGTCAAGACAAAGACCAGCATCCCAACATACTCAACAATGAATGTGAAACATGATCAAAAGTGCTTCTCAAATTCATCTTCAATGAATTCAATGGCCTACATTCCCATAAAGACGCATAGATATTAAACACTTAGAGCTGAGATGAACATAATCTTAATCATAACCAAAGCTAAATGTGTGATACAAAATACCAAACATTCAACACTTGAAATGTAGAAAACTTGTGTACTGTACCAAAGACAGTAATTCTATGTCAAAGTTCATGTTTAGGAACAACTGGAGTCATTCGTAGCTTTGATATGTCATCAGAGCATCATGAGATACCAAATACGAAGAGGTCAGAAAGTCTGTGGACAAACAGTATGTGATTTATAAAAGTACAAAACTGATTTAATTGGGAGCAGCTGCTCACTTTCTTGGCATGCGAGTGAAAGGGAAAGGGTGTCACGAGTTTTTAAAAATCTCATAATTAGCATTGAGCCATGTTATTCAGCTCTAGTGTAATGGAAGAAACAGAAGAGAATGGCAGAACAGGAGAGGCTTAACCCTTGTGTTTACAAATGGGTTCCAACCGACCCCACACCCATTTCACTTGTATCAGTTGCCTCAGTCCTCGCACGCACAAGGGTTATAAATACTGTGGAGTTTGATTACTGGTGGCTGATTGGAAACAGGGCGCAGCTGAGAGGGAAGGCTGAGCAGGCAGACTGAGGGAGCTGAACAGAGACTCAATCCACATAGGGAAGCAAACAATAATTTAAGAGCACAAAATCCAAAACATACAAAATACTAAAATAACTCAGAAACTAAATACAAAGGAATGAACAGATGTGTTAAAGACAAAAATAAATAAATAAATAAATAAATGGATTATTCTGATAGTAAGACGGAGCCCTCAGTCATTATGTCAGATAATGAGGGAAACAATTGTGTTTTATGAAGTAAATCTAAATGTTTCCTTGGATTTGGAGGCAAAGAACAAAAAACAAAAAAATGACAAATCTTCCAGCAAATTCCTAATTTGCAGGTCTTACACTTCCTAATGTTTAGAGTACTAGGTAACTTCTTAAAGGTTTCCATGATTTAAAATAAAGCTTTGAGCTTCCAAAAAACATAACAAAAACACACAAATACACTCTGAAAAACAGGCTTTATGTTCTGCCTTTGGAGATTAAAACTACACCCATTATCCCTGTGAAAGCATCTATCTGCATGCCGCTCGTTCCCCGTCTAGAGCTCGACTCGTAAATGCATGTGACAAATGATGGACGGATGACTGATCTATTATCAGCCACGGAGGATAATTAGCGAGCGTAGCGGCGCTGCTGTGACAGAATCCATCCATACACCAACTTACCATCTGCACAAATGTTTTTCACCAGCACGCCCATTTGCATTGGATTGTTCCGTTTACATCTTGTGTAGGTGAGCTGTGTGTGACTGAAAACCTGTTGACAATTAACACACACAGAAGAAATGGAGGTGGTTGGACAGTCTGCGCACCTTTTGGGAAATTAATTTTTTTCTTTTATGTTTGTTTGTTTGCTTGCAAACCTGTTAATAATTCATGCCGATTGATTTTTCTCCTAATTCAGAGGCAGTAGCTCTCTGTTAAGATGTTGAGATTCTTTAGTGGAAATTCTTCCAAACGGGTACTGCTCAAAAACATTTGAATATTGTGAAAAAGTTCAATCTTCTTTTTTCCTTCAACATTTTAAATCTTTCTTGCATCAAAAGTGATGGAACACAGAATTCCACTTCTACAAAACTTCCTTTTAAAAATTTGCACATTCACGACTTTTCATGAAGTTTATCGTGACTTTACAGTGTATAATTCACAAAGTGTCGCTGTGATAGAATCGCTGGGCTTTTTCACTGAACATTCCCATCATAAATCTGCAAAGACGAGGCGTCTCCAAGCTCCCCTCCGGCCGTTTATAAATCACAAGTGGACAAAGCAATCTCCCTCACAGGCGCACTGAGTGGTCACTACGAACAGAGAAGCGTAATATAACACCGGTCTGTTTACCTGCCACACATTCACAAAACATAAGGAAAGGGGGAAAAGGCAAATAATCCTGCTTTGAACTGTTTGTTAAAATAGGCTATTGTTGAAGATTTATTGCTGAAAAAACAGGAGGAAAAAAGTTTCTTCTCTCATTGTGAATCGTGCCTTTCCAATGACACAAACTGAACCGAGGCTCAACATCACTTGAAAACTTGAGATGTGATGTTGACAGATGTTCTTCATCCTGTCTAACTGAGCTTGAACTAGTTTCCAAAGAGTAAAGGGCAAAACTCTCAATCTGTAGACGATGTATCCGACTGAGGGCAGTTTAATACAAGCATCACATTTAAAAAAAAAAAAAAAATTATTTAGGAAAGCCACTTTGTTCATTTACAATAAACTCATACAATAGCATGTTATCTGGCAGCTGAATGCTTAAGATTTCATATTTAGGTCAACAGCTCTGCTTCCATTTAACACAAAATTGCAGAAATTGGAATTACAAAAATAAATCTGCTTAATGGAAACACTATGATTTCAAAAGAATCTCACTTTTTGATAAAACTTTTGCACTTCAGTAAGGTGTTATTTTCAGCCGTATCAAGATAAGTGTGCTACGCAAAACGGCAGTGGAAACACTTTTTTTTGCATCGTGCCGATTTGTAGTCAGGAGCAGGGCTCTTATTTATAGACGCCGCCGCCTCCTCGGACAACACGCAGCCTCCACCACAGCAGCTCATCAAAAGTTGAGTATTAGAAAAAAACAACAAAAGTCAACAAATGAGCAATCAGTAAAATGTGATAACTGGAAACTGTGTCCAGGAGTAAGACCTTTTATTTTCATAATAAAAGGTCTTAATATTTTTTCACATATTTTCATATTTTTGTAAAAATATGAAAATATTTTCATTTTTATTTTATGAAAATAAAAATAAGACCTTTTATTTTCATAATAAAAGGTCTTTTTTTCCGCCTATTATTTGCCACCTGGTATCAGGAGAGAAATATGTGAGGCCTTTTTCCAAGAACCCAAACTCCATTTGACCTTTCAGTTATTTAATAGCCTCACATAAAATCTCTTTATTATCTTCTCTAATAATGCTGAATCAAAGCTAATTGTCCTCTGTTGTTCAAGGGTTAAGAGCAGGTAGAGAAAAAAGCCTGCTAATTAACTCTATTATAAGACTGGATTTTTTTTTCCATAAGAAAGTTACCAGTTCATCAGTTCAATACAGGGATCAGAAAAGTGGATCATCATATTGCTCGGTTGCTTCACAGTTTTTCAACAACTGCTCTCAGAGCGATTGTCATACAGTAACAGTTTATTCAAGCTGAATCGATGCAGAAATCAGTGCCTTCATTCCTTACAACAGCCGTGTGAGTTAATTGTATAAATGGCGTGACCTGGATTCATCAGGCTCACACTGTGATAAAGTGGTGCAGGGAGCATGAGACATCATTTTCACACAAGATCTCAGTGAATAATGGATGAAACTCTGGCTTGAGATCATTGTTGTGACACTGAATCAGCCTAGGAAAACGATGCCATAGCAAATATCTACATTATAATAATGGGCTCTCTGCACGTATGCCGTTGACGTCACATCTGCATGAGCCAATGTGACTTACTTGTTTCTGCTTTGTGTTACCATGACAGCTAGAAACGACTAAGTCGTATTTCAGACGCAATAAAAGCAATACTATGAACATTGTTGTCTTCCTAATATAATGGGCTTTTAAATTTTCATTAATTTCCAAGCGATCCTGAATTAAGAAGATGGTGGCTTGTAAATATTCGTCGCTACCAGTTAAATTTAACACCGCACAGCAACGTTTACAGGCTTCACTTCACTCTGGATCAATTTCTTCAGCCTAAAACTACCATAGGAGACGGATGGTAAATAAAGGAGATGTCCCTGAGTTATTTCCATGGAATCACTTCTGTATTCAGCCTGAAAGAGCGATTTTATGGGAACGAGTCAGAAGACCAGAGCCTGACAGCCAAGCAACTGATCTGCCTGCACACTACAATAGCTGGAGAGGAAAAAAAAAAAAGATAGAGCAGAAAAGGGGGTGTCACCAGTCTGGCAGTATTTCAGATACATGAAGCAAAAATCTAATCGATAATTATTGATATCGACTGATATGAAATACTTGTATTATGATACAAGTGTTTAGGTCAACACCATCAATAACGCCAGAATCTGCCCCCTAGTTCACTTGTGTAGGCAACGATTCCAGCAGTACAGGGAAGAGACCGACCAAAGATCCTTT
>NW_015116619.1:30219-32374 GCF_001443285.1 Poecilia latipinna | reverse complement strand
GCATCAGAGGCCATCTTTCAGACATGCACCGCTGCTGTCCGTCCAGGATCCTCCGGTTGCCCAGACGTTGCACGGTAAGCTAATCCTGATGTTTGTTTTCCAACTACAGTCATATTTAATCAATAGGTGCTCACTTATGATGGCGGAAGGCTTTGAGTTGATCTCAGCAGTAGGTGACAAACTGAACGCCGCCAGGATGTTGAGACCAGCACGTCCTCTGATCCAATACATCTTAAGGATAAAATCAACAAAACGTGTTCAAATTAATGGCCCAACAAAATTGATAAGTAACCATTAATAACCATTAATAAGTAATTATTGTTTAAAAGGTGTTACGCCTTTCTGTGCATTTCGGTACCATTAAAAAAGTAAAAAGGGACTGAAAGACCCTGATGAGCAGAGCAGAAATTTAAATTGGCTAATCAGCCACAGCTGTATTCATGAGAGGAGATGCTTGTTAACCGAGAAATAAATATGAAGCCTGAAAACCTAAAATCTTAACGGACTGAATCCGTTGTTTTTAGCTAATCTCTGCTGGGTTTGTGGGACTCAGGCGGTTGCCACGGCAACAGGTTGATTATACAGTAAAAAGGCAGGAGAGGTTTAGAGTCATTGCTGTTATTTTACTTTTGTAAACAGACAACGGACGGACAGCAGCGGTGCATGTCTGAAAGATGGCCTCCGAAGCAGATCTCCAAGGCTTGGCACTCTCACTCTCTCAGCTCGATGCTCCATAGAGCTGCCTCTGGATATTGCAGTTCACTTACGATGTACAGTAAAGTCTGCTCCTTATAGTTGGATCACAGCTGGCAGCTACGAAGGCGTCCCCAACCTTCAATCGTAAGCCAACTTCAGCGGCCGCTACGTCCAAACTATAAAACCCCCCCCGACGGTGAAGCTCTGAGTCCATGAGAGCCGCCAGCTGAAACACGTTCTGTCTGAGCGGCAACACCAAAAATAAAGTCAGGAGTAATAACACTATTTTCTAATGAAGTTAATGAACTTCAGCTTATTGATAACCCGTTAGTAGGATGCCATCTTTCTTGAAAGCAATGTAGGTGTGACGCTAACCAACCAATTGGGGAAGGTGTAGCCTGATGACGTGCCACTCCTCATTTGCATTTATTTTTCCCCCTAAGTTTTGCGGGGAAAATAGAATGTGATAAATAAGAAAATAAGGAAATACTAAAGGAATAAGGGGAATTGGAAAATGGGAAAATAATTTTTTTTCAAACAAATGTTAAATGAAAAATAGATAAAAGCAAATGGGTAAATAAAAAGGGATATATGAGAAATTGATTAATGAAAGTGGGAAATAGCAAATCGGGTTAATGGAAAAAGGAAATTGAAAAATGGTTAAATTAAAAAATAGATTAATGAAAAATTGGTAAATAGATAAAGAGATTAATGAAAAATGGGTAAATGAAAAATAGATAAAAGAAAAATGGCTAAATAAAAAAAGGGATATATGAGAAATTGATTAATGAAAGGGGGGAATAGGAAAATCGGGTTAATGGAAAAGGGAAATGGAAAAATGGTTAAATTAAAAGATAGATTAATGAAAAATGGGTAAATGAAAAATAGATAAAAGAAAATGGGTAAATAAAAAAAGGGATATATGAGAAATTTATTAATGAAAGTGGGTAATAGGAAAATCGGGTTAATGGAAAAGGGAAATGGAAAAATGGTTAAATTAAAAGATAGATTAATGAAAAATGGGTAAATAGATAAAGAGATTAATGAAAAATGGGTAAAGGAAAAATAGATAAAAGAAAATGGGTAAATAAAAAAAGGGATATATGAGAAATTGATTAATGAAAGTGGGAAATAGGAAAATCGGGTTAATGGAAAAGGGAAATGGAAAAATGGTTAAATTAAAAGATAGATTAATGAAAAATGGGTAAATAGATAAAGAGATTAATGAAAAATGGGTAAAGGAAAAATAGATAAAAGAAAATGGGTAAATAAAAAAAGGGATATATGAGAAATTGATTAATGAAAGTGGGAAATAGAAAATCGGGTTAATGGAAAAAGGAAATGGAAAATGGTTAAATTAAAAGATAGATTAATGAAAAATGGGTAAATAGATAAAGAGATTAATGAAAAATGGGTAAAGGAAAAATAGATAAAAGAAAATGGGTAAATAAAAAAAGGG
>NW_015116619.1:23967-26790 GCF_001443285.1 Poecilia latipinna | reverse complement strand
ATTTAACCCATTTATGTATTTAGTTAATTTTGGCGCAAATGGCTCTCCATATATATTGGTGTAAAAATGCAGTAACACATCCTTAAATATCCATAAACTTTAAATTCGACACTGGACTGGAGGACATTTTAACAAAAACATAAAAACAACAAAATGAATTATGAAGTTTCTCTGAACTAAACTTATTCTACCAAAGTAGAAGTACTTTGTCCACAACACAAAGTATTTGACTTTAACTCGCAAAGCTTTTTGCTTTTCCCGACAGGTCTGTCATAAATTAATTAATTCATTTCTTTTTGAAATAACTCCAACATTTTCACCTCACATTGAAGGAAAATACCTGCGGTTTGGGTGATTAGTATCGAACCAAAGGAGGCGATTCTGTTCACCAGAAAACAGAGCAGCAGCTGCGGATAAATACGAGGTATTCCCTCATCCGGCTCCCATCTCTGCCGACGGAACGGAAACGGAGAGGGGAAGTCTTCAAAAGAATAAAAATAAAAAAAAAAGGAGCAGGAGGAAAATTATAGATCGCTCCGTCACTGTCTGCTTATGTCATGAAACCCGGGCGGCCGCGTGGAATTAGCTGCGACGGTTCGCTGCACCTCGACGTTGAGACATGTGGGAGGTTTTCCTGCAGCTGTGTCACTGCAAAAAAAAAAAAAAAAACTAAAGAAGAAGAAGCAGCAGCTGAGATTATGGAGGAAGGATAAGAGTGAGAGGGAAGGATGGGAGACTTCCTGGAGATGCTGGTGTGGTCTCAGAGCGCCTTAGCCCTGCGTTCGCTCCCACCGCCGATCAAAGGTAGAGCAGTGGCTCTGCTCTCAGCGGCATTAAGTCACGCTAAGCCGAGACGGAGGCCTTACAAATGCTCACACAAATAAAGCTGGTTGGGATTAGGCAGACAATGAGCGGCCCGCAGTGATACTCGCAGTCAAACAGGAACACAGGCGAAGGGCGTGCAGGACATAAAAGATGCGCTTGAGCTGAACTGCTTAAAGTGGGGCTGATTTAATTAGCTGCTGTAATGAAAACTGTTGGTCTTTTTTATGTTTCGTTTCACCGTTTCATCCGAGGGGAGACGGTTAAAGGGGAGGGCCATCTTTGAAGAGCATGTGGCGGCAGAAAGGAGCATTGCAGGTATGTTTGTTCATATGTTAGATGAAAGAAGTTAAAGTGCACAGGTGGAAATCTCACAATAAATGATTAACGATGCCCACACATATTTAAATAAAAATATTTTCCCAATAGGAAATACTGGCTATAACTCAACGTATTTGTCACCAAGCTTTTTGTTTTTCTCAAAAGCAAACTTTGCTGCATCCAAACTTGGCTGAATACAGGAAGCATTCTCCGAAAATCCTGTTTTTATTTATCAAAACTGACCCAATCTTTTCCCTTTTTCTTTCCTAGTTGAGATCTAAATAAATTAAAAAACTGGATGCCTTTTCCTTTAATGAGGCAAACCTGTAAAACCTAACTTTCCAATAAAAATTCAGGCTACTTAATTTATATAATTAAAATAATCCACATTAGTTTACTGCTGAAAAAGAAAAAGTAACTTATTTTGTGAAGATCCTGCCAAAACCTGGTGAAAGTTTCATGACTCAGTGAAAGGAGTCCAGTAGAAACCTGGACTGAATGGCCGCTCAGCAAGGAAGAAGCCAGTTCTCCATAAAAAAACAGATTAGAGTCTGAAATATTCTCTGGAGCAAACATCTTTGGTTTTGGAGACGAGAACAAGAGGTTTAGTCACTAAAATGAAATTTTTTGGCCTCAATGTTAACATTTGGGAACAAAAAAAAGGGAAACTTTCAAATATCATCCAGTAAGTTAAAGCCTGGGCATAAACGTGGAAAATGGTCCCGATCATGTCAACAAATCAGTTACAGAGTGGATAAGGTCAACAAAGTCCAGGTTTTGGAGTGTTTCATAGAAAAGTTGAACTATTTTTGGTAATCCTTAATAACTAAACAGGAAAAGTTTAGCTTGACTTAATGGCAGACGACGAAACAAACGCCTTTTCCACAGAGACAAAATAAATGCCTGAAAACGACGGCCTTCTGGGTCAGAAAGTTCAGTTTGTCCAACGTTTAACATAATAATTTTGTAAATCTGAACAGCTAGATAAAATCATGTAGTTTTAATGAAAGAGGAAGGAAAAAATAAATGGCTAAATGCATCTGCAGCATAATTAACAAATTGCTGTGGCGGTGGAGCTTTGGTGCCCGCAATCGTTTAATTTTTTATTAAATGCTGTGGGTTGTTGCCAACTTTCTGATGTCATAAAATATAAAGGGCTCAAAATGAATAGGAATGGTTTTCAGTGGAAAGAGAACGGAGCAGACCTCTGGCGCAGATCAGACGTAGGACAGCAGGAAGTACGAACGGCGGTGGCTGAAGTCAGCCCTTAAAGCTGCAGTGTGCAACGTTTAGAAACAAATCTCTGTTTTTGCAAATCTGTTGAAACTGTCATTCTGTCATGACAGTTTATGAAACAGAAAATGTGTAAAAAAAATCAAGCTCTTCTGCCTTCTCCTACGCCAACTACAAACAAACAATCAGAGGCAGGAGGCGGGTCTTAGCGCTGTCAATCACTCTCAGTGACAACCTTCTACCCATTGCTGTCTGCTAATGCTACAGCTAGCAGAGACTGTACTGAATGCTAAAGCTAGTTAAACAGTTTTCCTATAACAGCAAGCTGTTTCTCTTAGACTCATCAGCGACTACATGAGGTTGATTGACAGCGCCAAGACCCGCCTCCTGCCTGTAATTGTTTTTTTTTTTTTTTTTTTTTTTTTTCCCAGGGGGCGCATATCTTTT
>NW_015116619.1:0-20674 GCF_001443285.1 Poecilia latipinna | reverse complement strand
AAGCCCCCCCCCCCCCCCTTTTTTTTTTTTTTTTTTTTTTTTTTTTTTTTTTTCAAGAGCGGCACATTTCTTCAGACAGCAACAGTAGCTCTGGGAGAACGTGGAGGAGATTCATCTTTTCACGGATTAACTGTCTACACTGCAAAAACACAAAATCTTACCAAGTATTTTTTGGTTTAGTTTCTACTGCAAATATCTTGTTTTAAGTAAATATTTCCTTAATATTGATGAAAAAGTTCTACTTCTATTGGCAGATTATTTAACTTATAACAAGACATTTTCCCCATGTTACAAGTTAATTTATGTGCCAATAGAAGAATAACTTTTTCATCAATATTAAGGAATTATTTACTTAAAACAAGCTTCTAAATCTTGCTGAAAAGTTACTTGTAAGTAGTTTTGTCTTATTTCAAGTGTATTAAGATGTTTGCACTAGAAACTAAACACAAAAATACCTGGTAAGATTTGGTGTTTTTGCAGTGTAATATACTGTCAGAATTTTTTTAATCAAAGTTACAAACTGCAGCTTCAATGCTCCCAACAAACACGTCATAAAATGTGATGCTACATTCCTGGGAAGGAAGAACCGTCCTCCCGTCTGCCTGATGGCCAGACTGTCAGATTTAAAGTTGCTTTCTTAGCCTTGGCAGGTGATAAACCAAACAACTCATTTCGAAACTGTTTTACGAGCCTCTGAGGGCGGACCGAAGGCCGCCGAGGTGCAGACTAAATGAGAACGCAAAGGGACATAAAACACAAACAAAAGGATGTCAGGTTGACTTAACGGTGCGTCTGGTTTCGCCGGGCTGTCGGCCTCCGGACCGGACCTCCACCCTTCCACGGAAACACCGTGTCAGCACCAACACAGACAGATTACAAAACATCCAGACTTCACCAGTAAACAGCAGTAAATATCGATGTGATGAAAAGGCGAGGCTCCACAGATTCAGAGACAGAAGGGAAGGATGGATGGATGGAGGAAGAGAGAGAGAGAGAGTTCAGGAGGGGAACATGTGGGGATCAAAGCGGGATTTCAGACTCAATCTCTAGTTAGACTGTTTGGGAGCTGGTGGCTGTCAGCGCGCATGAGAATAAACACAGACGAATGAGACGCAGATTTACATACCGGCGCTCACACTTCAGAGTAAATACGGACAGGCAGCATCACAGAGGAGAACAAAAATACATCCATCACTTCACTGTATTTTATGTTCAGCTCCAAACATCACTGCTCCATTTCCAAATGCTAAATATAGTGGGCTTTTATCCGAGTGCCTGACAGTGCAGTGCACTTATTTTCAACTGCGCGGCCCGCTGGGAGTAACATCCCAATAACATGAGGCTTTTCCTGATTTACACTTTGTTACAAAAAGGCAGGAAGTTGTTGGACGAGACTGCAGTGTCCCGTTTTCCAAACTAACTGAAGGAAACGACTAGGGTTGAAATGATTAATCGAATCAATCGTGATTAATCGACTGTTGAAATAATTGTCAACTAATTAAGCTATTGATTAATCGCTAACTTGAGTATAAAGACTTAAAAATTGCCAATTGTTGACATCACAGAGCAGTAATTATGCCAAACTGTAATCAATATTTTGCTCTTATTTTGATTGAGTCCTCGTAACGTTTCTTTGAAAGCAAAATTGACCTAATTTATTCAACAATCTTTAGTTTTGTATTAGTATAATTTACTAGATATAAGTATTGTATTCACATTTGCTTAACAATTAAGTTTTGGGGTTTTTTTCAGTAAATTTTACTCCTCAGTTTTTTCAGTGTAGTTTTCTGAAATTTGGGCCAAAATTCATCCAGACAGAACTGGATCAATGGAGTCAGGTTTATTGGTCGACTTTCTCATCATCTCTTGATAAAATATGGAAGATATTTCTTCCTTGTGTCGTCTTCCGTTCTGTGCACCAGTCCCTCCTGCATTAGCACACCACCACTGCATGATGCTGCCACCGCCGTACATCACAGTTGGGATTGGGACGACTATGATTGCATCAGAAGGAATTTAATGTCTGCATAAAATAAGGTCTTTGTATCAAAGTGTTTTTGACGGTGATGGTTTCTTCCTCTCTGTTCAGATTCAACTTGTTTCGCTGTTAAAGTGTCTATTTTTCCAGCTTTAGCCTTTGTTCTGTGTCTGAACACGTTTATCTCTGGAGCTCACAACCCGCCTCCGTCAGTATGATGGCCGGACATTCAAGGTTTATATTCACATAGAATTTATTAGGTAATTGAACGTCGCATCATCTGGATTCTGATAATCGATATCCAATTTCTTTAGGTTTTGCCAAACAGCAAAACTTCTTCAAAAACATTAAAACATGAGGATAAATCCATGGCTGTCCTTTTTTGTATTATTCATCTTTTTAGGCATCAATATTTGATCAACTCTGGGAAGATAAATACAGCCTTCAGAAACGCCGCATTGCTCTGTTTCAGCTCAGAGATACAGTCACTCCAACAATCTGTTTGCAAGCCTAAAAAGGGTTAAGATGACCTGCAGTCCTGGCTGATAATATCAGTTTTTATTGATAATAACCCAGATCACTTCAGAGTAACATAAACGGTAAACACTGCACTGTTTTACCATCTGACAGCAGAGCTGGAGATGGTAAAACATTGAGCTAAGAGCAGAAATTGATGATACGTTGAGGGTTTATTACCACGGCTTCTTTAGACGTCCCGTTTACATAAAACTACCGATCAGAACAACTTCAGGCGGCTTCGGTTGCTTTTCAAAAAGCTTGTGCTGAATAATCGTCCCAGTCAATAGTGACTTAAAGACAATCTGCATATAAAGTAGCGCATTAAGAGCAACACACAACGGATTCCCAATGCAAGTGCAAAATGGTGCGTTTATGGGTTGATGGCTCACCAGCCAAGGACTTGAAGTGAATCCCGCTAACTGAAGTGTTTTTCTGTAAGATAAATATTTTGTTATGTGCTTGCATCTCTGACACCCACACATACAATCAATGTGAAAGCTGACACTTCCAACCCTGCCTGCAGGAAAACAGATGGAAGCAGAGGATTTAAGGGAACGCCGTCCGCGGCGCCGATCACCTGCTCCCGTTTGAGCCGCTTCCTTTTCCTGTTCTGGTTTATTCTGAACCAGATTCTGGCAAAAATATCCAACCTCAGTTCGACAGTCAGAGAGAATCTGACAGGAAACAGTAGAGAAGGAATGGAGGGAGGGAGAGATGGATTAAGGGGAACAGCTGAGATCTCCTTATCCAGCATTTTCATATCTTCCCTAAAGCCTTTCCTCTCTCTGTTCACTCGTTCTTCTCTCTGTTCACTCGTTCTTCTCTCTGTTCACTCGTTCTTCTCAAAGAGGAAACAGAACAACAAAACGTCTCAGAGGAAGAAAACAAGAAAAACCAGCTTCAGTGTAAAACAACATGCAGGAGTTTACCTCCTCTAAACATCCATATTTATCCAATTTAGCACACAAAGTACATTAAATTAACTATGTTCCATGAATTTACTGTGTATTATGTTTGGCTCCATAATTCTTTACTTGACTTTGAATATTAGATCTAATGTCTCTTTCACTTTTTAGATTAATTGTTTAACTCCTTTCAGGAGCAGATAAGGCTTCCAACATCCAGAGTCAGATGTTTAGCAGAGGCAGATAGCAGCCAAACAGGAAGTGGTTGGCTCATTACAGCTCCCCACAGGGAAAGTTCTTGTTTTGTTTGTGGTGTAACTAAGCAATTTATTAAATTACAGCTCAAAAGCGCAGATTTCCTTCCCTTTTATCACTTTCTGTATTTCCCCTTGTGTTGCTGAGAGTCGGGACATGCATGTTTCCCTGTGATGTTTCTGGCTCAACGTTGGATCTCTGCTATTGGTAGCTGAAGAATCTGTTTTCATGTTTTCATTAAACCACCTAATTCACTCCCAGACTTTAGATTTGCCATGAATGTATTGATTCATGCAGCTTCTATGAATTTTTAGAAAACAACAGTAGGGAGCGCACTGCAAAAACACAACATTTCACCAGGGATTTTTGGGCTAGCTTGAAATGCTAATATTTTTGTGAACTTGAAATAAAAAATAAAAAAAACTTACAAGTAACTTTTCAGCAAGATAAATAAGTTTGTTTTGCGTAAAAATTTGTTAATATTGATTAAGAAGTACTAGTTTTAGTGGCAGATTATTTAACTTGTAACATTTTTCTCATGTTATGAGATTTAGAGATTATTGCTAATATTATGAATTAATAACTTAAAACTAGCTACTATTAACTGCTGAAAAGTTCCTTGTAAGTTAGTTTTGACTTCTTTCAAATGTACTGAGATATTTACACTAGAAACTAAACCAAAGATCCTTGGTAAGATTTTGTGTTTTTGCAGTGTGGGTTTGGGGTTTGCAGGATTGGCAGCATTTCCCACGGTTCAGATCATGGTTTTAGTTTCATCAAACTACATGACACGTCCACAAAAAGCCTCCATTAAAGTCCCCGAGTCCAAACTAGTCTGGCCATCTTGTCTTGCTTTTAGAGTGATGGCTTCTCCCTTCAGGGTGTGGAAAAGTACAGCTTCACTTTGGTAAATGAGACCCTCCGCAGGTTTTGCCTGCATCTTTTGAAAGTCCACTTGTTCTGAGGTTATGAATTCAAAACCAATTTGCTTATAAGAACAAAAAATAAAGAAGTTTGCACAAAGTGCTTAACAAAAGCAAGATAAATCAAAGACTAAAAGTCAACAGTTAAAACAGTGAAACCGCTCACATTCAGCAGGCACTGCCCCTCACCTAGCAACCCCAGTCTGTTGCCCAGCAACCCCAGAAGAGTTCCGCCCATCACCTAGCAACCAAAGCACAACTCCAGTTCATTTGGCTTTTAGAATAGAATAAATATACTGTGTTGATCCCAAAGGGGAAATTGTTTCTTTCAAAAGTCAGATACGGTTGAAAGAAGAAATGTTTTTAAAACAGGAAGTGACGATGCCTGTCTGATATTCCAAGGCAACAGATTAAAAAGTTTGGGCTCGAAAACAGAGAAAGCTCAATCTGCTCTCAGTTTCTGTCTGGAAACGACGAACCAGTTTGACAGAGATCTGCATTCTCCTCCTGCTGTCTTGGTAGATTTACTTTGAGCTTTCCATGATGAGAAAGTCGAGTGTTTGGAGCGTCGATGTAAAATACAGACACAGGTGTTCCTCTGTTTATCCGAAATTTTGTGAACAATATGGAATTATACAAATCTAATCAAAATTAGGTAATCCCAACTAACCTGAAACAGGAAACGTTGACACAGTGAAACAAAATGCTTCTCCTGTTTATACAGCTAATTTAATTAGCTGTATAAACAGCTGTATATAATTAGCTAATGTGAGCTTTAGCTCACGCAGTCATTTCCCATATTGATAGGACAATAAATTAGCAATATCTTACATGACAATGTTATTCAGCTCTATTAGAAATGCAACAAGAAGCCCTCATTAGCAGAGTTCAGTGTCCAGTGTGGCTGCCATGAATATAAAGCAGTAAATATTGCAGGTATAAAACTATTTATGAGTCTGTTTGTGTCCTATTAAACCACATAGAGGTACACACAGTTATGTCCAACCTCTATTTGTGAACATCTTAGTGACTGAATACATAAAATGTAGATTAAAACTGGGTTTCCTACTTGGAACAGTAAAACGGCGTCTTTGGATGTGATGTCACTGTTGGATCTGAGCTACAAACCTCGGGTGGAAATCAGGAGCTGAGACATGCAAACGCTCAAACGGCTCGGCGACCTCTTCCCTGACCCCTGGGGTTCACGGAGCCTGACGTCTCTTCTGGTAAATTAGCGGAAGCTGAACTATGAACCACAACAATCCGCAGCATGGAAACACAAACCAGGATGTTGGAGCGAAGAGCTTCAAGCCATTTTCTGCACTAATCAACACCCAGCTGTGTGTTTCAGGCCTCACATGGAGCCACCGTCTTCCTGAACACACATCATCACTGCCTCACTTCTTTAGGTTTTTAAAAATATCTCTCTGTGCATCCATCTTCCAGCGGTATAGCAGGATCATATGAGGCCCCATGTTTGACCCGAACCGCTTGGAGAAGGTTTGTTGTTCTTTTCAGAAGGTGGCAGCATGAATATCAGAGCAAACCAAGATATAAGGAATGAAAAAATGATAATAAAAGCTGAACGGTGTAAAAGGAAAGCCTGGAGATGTTCTTCTGTGTTCCTTTTGTTTCATTTAATGCAGGCCTACTGTACAAAATGTATATTTTTCATGTTTCTGTAGATCCACTTGGGTCTCTGCTGCTTCTAAACAGACAAAATGCTTAAAAAAAACCCCCCTTGGCGTTTTTGGGTTGTTTTTTTCTTTTTTTGCAATAAGTTAATGTTTTTTTTTTTGTGCCATTTCAAATACTTTCCCAATGTAGAGTCTCAAATCAGCAGGCACTGGCCCTCACCTAGCAACCCCAGCCCGTTACCCAGCAACCCCAGCAAAGTTCCGCCCGTCACCTAGCAATGAAAGCGGAACTCCAGCATGTTTGGTCAGCTGGTTTTGGAATAGAGTGGAATATACTTTCTTGACCCCAAATGGCAAATTACTTATTTGTTCACAAGCTCCATGGAAAGTGTTACATATTGACAAAGGCAATACAAGCATAATCAGTATAAAACTGAAAACTGTGACTGTAACTAAGTAGTTTAAATATCACCTACAAAAATAAAATAACAGGCATGTATATGAAAATACATTCATAAATGAGTCCAGAAAAAACTTTGGTTTAAAGAGGTTCACTGCTGTACAATGGCTGCTGGAAAAGATAAGAGTTTTGTTGTTGACAGAACATTCAGAAACCACCAACTGCATTCTTGTTAGTTGTGCAGGAGACTCTACTAATGCTTTTCAAAGGTATATGGTTGTGTAATTGCGCATCAGTTTGCAGCCTTTTCTCATGTGAGTGTAAACGTTGAGTTGGGGGCGTGGCCAGAAGCAGCTTATTTGGATTTAAAGTGACAGGACGCACTAAAACAGTTCAAAACAGGCAAAACTGAGCAGACTAACATCTCACTGTCTAAGAATGTTTTTGAGGGAAAATATGTGATAGGTCACCTTTAAATCCCAGTTTTTCCTGCTGCATGGTTTCATAATCTTTTTCCGCCTTTGTTCTTAAACAACACATACCTGTACATCCCATCCTCCTCTTCCACCAGCTGCCTTCATCGCCTCCTCCTCCTCTCTGCTGCCAGATTCCCTAATGAGGCTCCGAGGGAACGCTCTCTGGCCCCCTTCCTGAACGCCGAGAAGCTCGCTCTCTGTTGTTCCTGCTGGATGGGATCGTCCGCTGAGCGTACCATATGGCCTCGCTGCCCCGGCTTTCATGCCACACGCACTCAAAGTAAAAGCAGCAGTGGGA
Source organism: Poecilia latipinna (assembly GCF_001443285.1). NCBI lineage: Eukaryota > Metazoa > Chordata > Actinopteri > Cyprinodontiformes > Poeciliidae > Poecilia > Poecilia latipinna. The sequence continues at coordinate 13,283 of NW_015116619.1, read as the reverse complement.
TCGCGCACATTATGACGCATGGCGCCTTCCCGCCACAAACATATGTGGTTAGAATAATACCAGCACACACAAAATGCATGTAGCAAACAACAGAAGGAATGGGAAAGCGTTAGGATACGCCGCAGAGTCGGCCTGTCACCGATGAAGCTTCCCTTGGCAATCGTTCGCCCTTCAGAAAACGGCGAAGTGAAAGGAATAAAAGGGAAACGTAGAGCTTAGCTGATTTATTTAGAGCTCTAAAACCCCATAAACATTTCCTCGGGCTGTGCTCTAGGCGCTCTGCTTTATCATGTCTCCTGCAAAAGCTTCATGTTGGGAACAGACTGTCACTTTCGTTGCTCTTTTCTTTTCTTTTACTTCAAAGAAAGATATGGTGCTTTCAAGTCGAGGCTCGCGAAAGAAGATTTAATTTCTGCACCGCAGATCAAGGATTATCGCGATTTCAGGCAGGACGTCCAGGAACGGGTCTCTGCTGAAGTTTTTAGTTATTCACGAGGTTATATAAACACAGATACTGTTTGTTGTTTTGGGCGAAGGGGGTTTGATGACGCACTTTTCTGCAGCAGATCAACAGGAATGGGGATGGAGGAGCCAGAAGATACCGATCTCATCTGTATTAAATTGAAAATGGCATCGACCTGGAAGAAAAAAACGTCAGCTCGACTGCCTGCTCATCTGAACATTTTAAATGACAGACGTCGCAAATCAATTTGCCACCAGAAATCGAACCAAACAGTGCAAATAATTATGTCTCTAATCTAAAATCTCTCATTGATGGGTTCTTGTTTGAAGTTATGATTTTAATACATCAGTTTCTGTTTATAGAAGAAAGACCAGCTCAACAATAAACTAAGTATTTAATATTTTAAATAAAACAAAACAGTCAAATTCTGGTTGGAAATGTTTGAGTAAATCATTGCAGATCCAAAATATAAGCAGGGTTTTAGTAGATTTGGGTCCAGCAAAGCTGCTTCTGAGCGAAAGACGTCTACTCTTTCTAGGTTTTAATTTGTTGGTAATAATTTTGCAAAAATTAATAATACAAAGCCTCCATCTGCATCAACCACCTGTGCTGGCTGGCTAATTTTGTATGATTATACCGGACTGCAGGAACAGTATAATGGACGCTGGAGGGACTGCGTTTCTACACCGGGAATGCCTCAGGATTCCCCGAGAGGAGCTGGTCCCAGTGGCTGGGAACAGGAAAGTCCGGGTCGCTCTGATTGGGCTGCTGACCCCATAATACAAGCGATAGAAAATTCAGTATCGAATATACAGAATATTCTCTGAACGCAGTCTAGAACTGCACGGCATTCTGGGAGACGTAAGCAGAGGAAAGGCTTCAGCTGAACAGCCTCTTACTGCGGGCAAAGCTAGGTTGGTGGAATCAACTCACTCACTCCCTCCTTGGTTACCTAGCAACTCACTCATTCTGTGGTTACCTAGCAACAACCTGCTGAGTAACTGCCACAGCAGCAGTTTCAGGTTTCTCCACTGTGCCTCATAACTGCTTGAACTTGTCATCAGGTTAACACATTTATAATATTTACATTTCTAACTTGGCAGAAAACACATAAAAGTAGTTTACTACGCCTTCAGAGTCTGATTAAATGAATCGTCGCTGAGTATTTTTTATGTAAATTGTGAGACGTGTGAGATCTACAGAGATTTGCCTGTAAATTTAAAAAAAAACAACTAGTGGTTTAATTAAAATAAACACCAGACATGAGGATCAGCAAACATTTAGGGTAGTTAAAACTTGTGGTCGTCTGCTGATGCTGACAAAGAAAGAACATATCTGAACAACATCCTTATAAAAAACAAACTGGATGGGCGAAGAAAATGAAGCAACTAGTTAATAAACGGAGCTTTGTGATCACAGCAAGGATCAAAACAGACATTTAAAATGTTGTTAGTAAAACTCCAGAAGGATTTAATAGTTTAATTTGTGCTTTGATGGACTCTCACAACAGATACGTTTACATCTGTAAAGCTGGATCACACATAAACCAGTTACTACTGTACAGTTATAGTACTACACAGTTACTTTTAGGAACTGTGGAGTACGTACTACTTTAGACCGACTTCTAGCTTTATACTTTTAATAACGGAGAGAGGCCTTTAGAAACTCCTGTTAGTTTATAAATCTAGAACAAACTTATAAAGTCCCGTCTACCTGGCAACGCAGAGCCAGAATCAAACAGAGAACCAACATTTAGCTTTCTGTTGTACAAACCCAGAACAACTGGATCAAACATTTAGTTTTATCAGAACAAGAATCCAGAGAAATCCCCACCAGCTTATAAATTATGGATTATTTATTCTTATTAAAAATGGGGAACTAATATGTAGTTTTACGTCTTTTTGTTTTGTTTCATTTGTATTTCCTTCTAATTCCTGTAAAGCACTTTGAGCTGCCTTGTTGCTGAAAATGCTCTATATAAATAAAATTACCATTGCAGCAAATTTTCTAACTGCTTTACTGTGTGAAGGAATTCATGACTTAAAGAAACATGACATTTTGTAGGTTTTCTTGCAACAGCAATGAAAGTGATAAAGCCTGATAATCTCTTGTTTAATACCAGCTAAACGGCAACAAAAGCTTTAACATCTTTATTGGAGTCCTGCCTTCGCAGCTTGTTGTGTTCGTATCCCAGATATGAGGTGAATATGACCCGACGCCGGTCACATCACAGATCCATCGGCTCTTCAGTCTGAACCAGGAAAGCAACAATAAACCGAGCAGGTTTTCTGCTGGAAAGCCTGTAATGTGGTTCCTCTGCCAACATAATGCAAAAACCCTCCACATCCCAGCTGATTTCTGCACCTGCTGATGTCTTCTTCCAGCGCGAAATGCCGTTATCGTGAAAATATTACGTTGTGCGCTTTCAGAACGGCAAGACATCAACCTGCCTTTTTTTTTTTCTCTCAACCTTATTGCAGCAAACGGATATTAAACTCTATCATGATGGAGAGTTGAGAACATTGCATTTTCTCTTTATTTTACAGCAGTAAAGGTCTGCGTCTGATGGGCTTAACAGGCTGCTGCTGGAGTTATTGAGCGCATCATGATGGGTCATATTCATTCTGTTCTGCTTGTCCTTCACTTCACTCTGCTGTGTCTCCTCTCCTCCACTACCTCTCTCTCTATCCCTTTTTTCTGCTCCCATCTCTCTCTGACGCATGCAGTTAGCAAGCGGACCATTTTGTCCAGGTCTATTTCTGGATGTCATGCTGTGGATGAGAGAAATAAGATTAAAAAACAGAAGGCTAGAGAAAGAGAGACATTTCCCTGCGGCTTATGGATCAAGGAAACTTAAATCGTTTCATTCAATAAAAAAAATATACAAAAAAAAAGATACTCAGCAAAAAGGACAGTTTGTCACCAAAGCACAAACATACTGATAGTCAAAACATGGTATCTTCAGGATTCAGCAAGTCGAGTTTAAGACATTTTTAATGCCACCTTGAATAAAATTTAAGACTGGAATACTATAAAAATAGAGAATGGTTGGGGGGATCCTGCTGGATGCAATCAAGTCATAAAAAAAGCTAGCAAGCTAGTTAGCAAGCATATATTAGCAGCTAGTTAGCGGTAGCCTCAACCTCCGAAAGCAGTGAAGACGTTTGCATGCATACAGAAAAATCCCACAAGAAAAACAACTTCAAATAGATTAAATATCCCTGCCACCTGTGACTCACGTGTTAAAGGCCAGATTACATTTTGTAAATTCAAGACATTTTAACGCCTTTTTTTTTTTAGCTATATGAATTTAAGACCTTTTAAGACTTTTAAAGGATGCGTGGACCCCCAGAAAAAAGGTCTAAACATCAGGAAAAACATTCCTATGCAGGGTTTCCTCAATGTACTACAAGCCTGGCGGGCCTCCAGGCTTTAACTGCCTCCCCACCAGGCTTAACGTAATTCGTTAGTTTTAAATAGAGTTTTTAAAACTCCAGTAACTCCAGTAACAGTGACGGTAGAGACAAATTATGATGCCTATTCGTGCACCTGCAAATTCTTGTAACTTTTAACATTTTTAACACAGAAACGTGGTGGGCTGCTGGATGACTGCCTAGCGCCGCTAACATCAGGCGCAGCAGGTTTTCTGGGGGTAAAACCCTGTTACTTCTTGATGCTCTTTGCAAGGAAGCAAATGTTAAAGTTTTCACACTTTTGTCAAGAAAAAAATGGAGGGAAAAACTGCTTGGGAGAAACAGTAATGATGTAGAAAATTTGTTCTTTTCAAGCAAAGTATCCACGTTTCATTTTGTGGCAGAACTTTAATAGCTTGCTTCACAGTTTGACGATTAAACAATGACGAGACTTTGGGGAGTAAAATATGAACTTCTGAAGCCGAACCCCAAGGTCTTCAGAGAGGAAGTGAAATCTGAAAAACAGATCTGTCGGCCTTTCTAACAGCAGAAACCCCCCCATCACTCCTGGAAACCCGACCCACTCTGTCCTCCCCCTGATGAATGTCATCAGTTTTGGACCTAAGAGAGTCTGTGGAGCAAGAGAATGGAGTCCTAGCCTCCCTCCTGGACTAAATGCACTGCATTCATCATCCCTCCCATTAAATCACACTCAACTGAGATATTCAGTCTTTTCCTCCAGCTTCACCCTTCCCACAGGCCACCGCTTTCCCCTCCCTCCGTCACTGAAGCGGTGAAGGTAAGTTGAGTTCTTCCCTGTCCTCTCTGTGAGTGATTCTACTGGGAATAATCCCTTATTGGACTCGAACGCACATAAACCGATGAAACCACTGAGGTGTGCCAGTTTGTGCGTGACTCATGATTTACATGCAGACGTAAAAGGAGAAGGAAAGCGGGGGGGGGGAGAGAAACGGGAGACCAACGACAAAGACTGGGCCGTTTTTCTACTGCCGGGCAGCGAGGCAGGTCTCCGCGGATCAGCAGAAAGCCCAAGAATGTGACTTCTCGTATGTCGGCTGGGCCCGGCTTTGATCCCCGGCTGAAGAGAAAGTCGGATTTTCCCGAGCAGCGAGTGAGTGACAGGTCGGCAATAAGGGTTAGTCCGAAGAAAAGCCAGGAGGGAGCTCTGGCCAAAGGGACTGAGAGAGTGGGAGGGAGAAGAAAAAACACCACCATGCATTCTAATTTCTCTTCCTAACACCCGACTACACCCTCAAGAAATTTCTCTCCTGGCAAGTGAGGCCTGGCTCAGAGAGACGCAGGGAGAAGAGCTGCAGGAAGCAATGCGTCAGCCGCAAGAGGGGATTCTTGGAAAAGCGACAGAACTACTTTTATAATTGATACAAGAAAGATCCAAACTTTTAGAGAGAGTCAGGGTTTTTAGTCCGGCTGGCATCGACTCATCCATCCACTCCCAGCGTTTCCTTTCTTGGAGGAAATCCTTTGAAATGCTAAACATGCTAGGTTTCCACGCTGCACCCAGTCCCACCCAGAGAAAACGTCCCAATGAGGTTGGAAGAATAAACTGGACCTTCTGCTATTATTCACACTGGCACTTTTGGTAAAGTGTTTGGTTTAACTGGGATTGAATGTGAAGTTTTGTCAGTCCAGTTCAACAGATTCTCCGTTTTTCACCTATGTAACCATTGCTCATTTTTATAGTTCACCTTTCGAACTCTGTTCACTCGTGTTTTGGTGTAACTGATATGTTAGCATAACTTGTTATGTTGCAGCTTTTTGATGTTGCCCTTCTGCATGTTTATTTAAATTCAATTGGGTCTGAAACGATTAATCGGATTAATTGTGATTAATCTATTATTGAAATAACTGTTAACTAATTTCTGATTAATCGTTAACTGGGAAATGCAGATTCAAAAAAAGGCCATTTGATGAAATAACCCAAATGTATTCAGATCAGTAATTAAACCAGAACCGTAGAAAGAAGTATAGAAATGTGGTATTTAAGATAAAAACACCTTTGTCTATAAATAAGTTTTAGTCCAAACTCTTTTAGTGGCAGTTTTAGCTTCAACTGATTCCGATTTACTATATCATTTTAGGCAATGAAATGTTCATTTTCTTATTTAGATGATTAATTAAATTATTTATCTGCATATTTTAATGCATTTCTGATATGTTCTAAAAAAAGAAAAATCTGTAGAATGTGCCGTTTTTTGCCCGATTAATTATCAGAATAATAATTATTCGATTGATAAAATAACCATTAGTTGCAACCCTATGAATTACTGTTATTATCCCATTTATCCACTGATTTCGGTTCTGATCTCCATTTGGGTGAGATGATCCTCAGAATCGACCCATGAACTCGTGAGTCGTCTAGTAGATACAGAATCTACTCTGATATTTACAGATCGAGACGATCACCGATCTTTAAAAAGTCTAACCTGCTGATACCAATTTTGGTCAAAACTGATTTTTTATATAAAAAAAAGGCCTGAAGAGTCGCTAAACATTGGAACAAAGTTGAAAAGTTGGCAGCAGTGATGTGATTCTTCATGACACGACACACAGACCTGCAACTGCTGCATCCGCCCGCATTGATACCAATACGAATCAGTTCAGCATGTCGTGCGGCTCAAACCGACTTCCCTGCAGAAATGAATCGCAGCAAAACAGTGAGCCGATCAAGCAACCAGCAGCCAGGGAGATTGTTTTGGTTTAGTCAAAGTCGGACATGTTTGTTTCGGAAGAGTTGACTCAACAATGCAGTTCCTGCCATTGTTCTCGTAAAGAGTCGCAGGATTCAAGCAGGTTCGCTCTTACACTGCAGAAACACAAAATGCGATCAAGTATTTTATGTCTAGTTGTTGGTGCAAATATCTAAATACACTAGAAATAAGACAAAACTAACCTACAAGTAACATATCAGGAAGATATACCTTCGTACAGATGAAAAAGTACCACTGGCAGATTATTCCACTTATAATATGGGAAAATATCAAGTTAGTGAAAGCAAGTTAGATTTGTCTTATTTCTACTGCATTAAGATATTTGCACTAAAAACTAGAGATGAAATACTTGGTCAGATTTTGTGTTTTTGCAGTTTAATCAGTCAAAGTCTGATCCAGAAAGAAGCCGTTTCATCTGTTACACTTCACAATCTGAGAAAGAAAAGTTTCCATGTTCCTGAGTCTGTTTTTCTCCGACTCTGCTAATACCTCTTTTAGCGCTCTCTTTGAAATATTAATGAGGAGAAACTATATCCCATCTTAAGGCCATTATGTAGGGCTGATGTTTAAACATGATGCATTAGATAAAGCCATTAAATCCAGCTTAGATCGTTTGCGCTGCTCGTCCTCGTCGTTGTTTTTGCTAAAGGGTTAGAGCCGATCTTCATCACTTCAATGTCGCACACAAATACCGCCGAGCCCTGTGCAACAACAGCACTCCACTGAGGGACGCTTAATTAATACAAGCAGAGCAAATGTGTGCGGCTGGAGACAGAACCCCCCAAGAGACTGGAAATATGATGGTAAATGAGGCCTGGATGCAGCGGGGGTTAGCGCTGACCACACCGGCCCCAGCAGCTGCTGTGTTGTGGTTTTAAACAAACACTGTCACACATGCATTCCTCATACATCCATATTTATGGACACACACACACACACCGAGGTCTGGGTTTGGGTCAGGCTCGGAGTGAGTTTCTGTGGTCTGCTTGGGTTCAGAAACACACATGCTCTCTGTTTATGTTGTGCTTACAGGCATCCTGTGGTCGGCCTCGCTGCAGCTCACCAGAATCACCGACCTGAGCTCATAATTCACCGCCGCTGTGTTTCTCATTTCACAGCTTAATGCTGCAGACTGACTTTCACTCTGTTTTCTGAGAACATGAACGCATTAATGATCCTTTAACTGTATTTTCAGCCTCTTTACTTTACAGACACGTTTTATAATTTTATGCAAATATTACAGAGGATTCAACAGAAGAAGTGCAGAGTGGATTATTCTTCCTTTTAGGGCTGCAACTGACCATTACTTTACTAATCAATTAATCTTATTTTGATGATTAATCGATTAATCTGATAAACAAAAAAAAAGAAAAAAAAAGACACATTTTGCAGATTCTTTGTTGATCCATTTCAGCCTTTTTAAACAATTTTAGAAATACATTCAAAGATGCAAATAATTACATTTTTTCTTAGAATAAGAAAAAACTGCTGCCTGAAATGCAATAACATCACATTCCTGCAATGACGCTTCATCATTTATAGCAGTGTTTTCTTTCTGCATCTAAAAAAATACCCCATAATTATGAGTGATTTACAGACTTACTAAAAATTGGACAGCAAAAGTTGCGTAATAGGAGATTTTTATTATTTTTTTAACAGAATTTTAACCAAGTTAAAACACTTGAGGAGTTTTGGGTTGAACATATTTACTGACTGTTCTTTTGTCTTATCTTTTCTCTCAACTTTCCTTCAGTGATTGTTGGTGCAGCGCCCCCACAGGTGAGGAGGGGAACGGGTTTTCAATTAGTTTGTTTTGCAAACCACAGCAGCTGAAAAACTTTGGACCCCAATCAAACCGAGTCCATCAGGCTCAGCTGTACACAAACATAATACTAATGTAAACCATGTGAATTATGAAGGAATATAGTATTTTACTATGTAAACACTGGGTAACACTTTATTTGAAGGGGTTGAATAAGACTTTCATGACACTGTCATAAACATGACATAACACCTGTCATGAACATGAATAAGCCTTCATGAATATTTATGACTGTTGTCATAAAGCGTCATTCGGTAAATTATGACACTTTTAATACAAAGTTGACATTATTCAAAATGTCTTTGTTATGACAACTTAAACTTTACCTTTAATAACATAAAGTTACCTAATTTTTAAAGTGCAATCAGTAATACTTTTATAGCAAATTTATATCAGTTAGAGTCTTAAAGTCTCAACAGCAATTCCTGGATGAAGGAGAGGCACAGTGAGCTCTGAAATGTCAGGGTAAACGGCAACTCCATGTGGGTCACCCCAGTTCGACAAGAAACAGAACCGGCTCCGACGTCCTGAGCGACTCTCCCAGGCCCTGAGCCCGAGGATTGGTGGAAAGAGAGCAACATGTTTGTGCTTTTGGAGGCAGAGAGCTGGAAGTTGCCTTTGCTTGTGGCGTGTCGCCTTGTCCCTCTGATTTAAAGTCGCTCAGCTTCCTGCCGGCAGCCGCAAGAAGCCATTGTCTGCAAGAACTAACCACCTCTCGCCTCCCATTCACATCTCTGAAAACCACTTTGGGAGGAACTGGAACCGCACCCACGGCTTAGAAAAAACAAAAACACAAACACCAGGGCAGCTGACGACTGTTTATTCTAACGATTAATCGATTATTCCAATGATTAATTGATTAAACTGGCAATTAATCAATTAATCGGATTAAAGAATTGGCACATTCTCCAGATTTTCCATCTAACCACTTAAACCTTTTCATACAAGATGAACAAACAATTCAATTCCTTTTAAAGTAAGAAAATAAGCATTTTAGTGCTTAAGGAGCAACAGCGTAGCATTCCTTTAGTGGAATTGAACAGAGTGAAGCTAAAGCTTGAGGAGTTTTGGGTAAAACATATCAGCAAACAAAGATGTTTCTTATCTTAAATGCAAACTTTATAGGCATTTTGTTCAGTTTTGGATTAGTTACTGCTCTTTTTTTTCAGGAAAAATCCTTTTTTGAGTCTACATACTCCAGTTAGCGATGAATCGAGATTACTGCATTAGTTAATCATAATTTTAAAAACCAATTAATCATTTCAGCCCTACAATAAACACTGATGCTTTTGATTGTTTTAGCAGGATGGCTTGCAGCTCTTGTTGTAAGACAATTAGCTGTTAAAAAGGTTTATAATTTTAACTGCAGAGTGAAACAGAAAAATTACCTGGAACCTCAAACAGAAAGCACCTCTGGTTACATCGGAGCAAATGTTTTCTAATCAAAGTCACCATTAGGATCGCTTGGCTTTGAAGGAAAACAAGCAGCGGCGCCACCTCTCACAGCGAGGGCTTCGTGTTTAACGAGCGGCGTGCCGATTATTTATTCAATCAGAGGGAATAACGAGACAAAACGTGTCAGGATCAGTCCGAATCAACGCAGCAGGTAACCCATTGATTGTGACGCTGTACATTTGTTAGCAGGCCAATTAATCAGAGATGGAAGTGAAGCCATGTCAAGAAAAAGAAGTTTCCTGAAATAAATTTGTCTAATTATGACGATAAATGCAGACAGCCAGATTTAATCAAATTTGACCGTCTGCAGTCATATTTCTTTCAAATCCGCCATTAATAAAACAAACTAAAAGCTTAAATTTGTCTGGCAACGAGCCCAACATCGAACTAATAGAATCCAATTTACTCTCCATCATCTGATCAATACATCCAGCTCTAAAAATGTAGATTTTTTTCCATCAACTTCAACTTTGTTAACATGTTTCAATAAAAAACCCCTGATGGCCAACCAATCTGGCGCTCACGCGCTCCGTGGCCCATTTAAGCTCCCATTGGCCACTGATAAAGGCCCCCACTTACTGCCATATTGATTCATAAATGGGGGATGCACTTCTGCCGGCTATTAACCGACCCATTAACATAATGCGCTCAGACTCCGAGGAGTTTGTTTTTCTGCGGTGAAACTTTGAAAGAACAAGCAGGAGCTCGAGGTGGAGGGTAGAAACGCGTCAAGAGACCCGGTTTTAACGCAGACAAATCAGTCTCAGTTTATATCCATCAAAAATCCGTGAATTATTTCCATATAAATTTCATGGAATTAAAAAGAGATTCTGTAACGATACATCACCGGGAACAAACAGTTAATGCCATGAAGGAATTATTGTGTTATGAAACCAAAGTCTATTCTTTATTCTATCTAAACAAGGTGAAAAGGGGAATGTTTTTCCAAGTAAAGGTTTTAATTAGAAAGAGGAAAGTAAACAGGAATGAATTTAGGAACAGCCCAAACAGATTTAAGAAGAGTAACTTACTTTGGTTAGTTTTGGGTTCTTTTTTGCAACCGTGGATTTGGAACCGTGAAAAGAGAAACAAAAAGATATACAACAAGTATTTTACTCTCAGCCATACAAACAGAAAGTGAACAAAAAGAAAAGTTTATCACCACCGAATCCTGAAAAGAAAAACTGGATTCAGGTTTTGGATTCAGGGCACATTTTGCAGATTAAGGAAAACAAAAAATGTGAATTTATCCTGGTAAATGAAACTAAATTCTGCCTGGAGGAATTTTCCTCATCAGGCTTAGGGAGGCTCATCCTGGTACTTTCTCCACTTCCTGCAGAAAGAACAACGTCGCCATGACGGTCCGATCGAATTAAAAGTGTTTCAGGCTCCTGCTGCACGCTGCTTACTTAGCGCAAACAGGGATGTGCATCCAGGCGTGTGCTAACAGGCTGATAAGGAGTGACGGCCTGACACATGCGGCCTGGATAAAGTAATGCTGGGTAATGCTATCTGACAATCGCTAACTACACTCTGCAGATCGGACCTGGAGCTGCTGGCTGCACAGCGGAGGGTCTGAGTACAACAAGCTGAGCGGCGGCGGGAAAGGTGGAAACGAGCCGCTGTAAATGTGTCCAAACATCAACGCCGTCCCTCACCGTCGCTCTTCCTCTGCCGCTGCACACGACATTCAGCCTGGAGGAGCGTCTCATTTACGTTTTCCTCACAAAACGAGGAGTTTAATTAGATACCCCAGTTCCTGTAAACATGAACTTTCTTTCTCTGCCTCCGGATCGCGGCCAGCAGCGGGGTGCTTTGGTGAATATAAATCTGGTCAAAATGCTGAATCTACTAAACAAAAACCAAAGGGCAACGAAAGCAAATCTGGAGCGTGTCCAGCATGCATCTGAGAAAGGTCAGGCGGAGTGCAGCGTGTGGAACATGCAACAGCAAAGTTTGGCAGTTTGCATCCTGAATTAACGGGACCTGAGCCGTCGGGGAGCGTAATGCAGATAATGTGGGCAGCTTTGAAGTGATTAGCAGGGCTACGGGATGCTAATCCTGCTTCAACGCACTGATTAGCTCAGGAAGTACAGTCACTGCAAACCTGGCTCAGTCGCAGCTCCATGAATTTATAATGAAGCAACAGAAACTGTGTTTTATCACCTTAAAAGGCAGGTGTGGTCATTATAACAAAACGAGTCAAAAGTCCTGAAAACAGGCAGAATAAAGCAGCCAAACTCAAAAGATGAGCTCTGAAAACCTTCTGAAAATCCAGATTCTGGATCCTTTGAGGGAACTTTAAAAAAAAAAAGAGAGGGATTAATCCAGATTTTTCCAGCATCAACATGACAATCTGAACAACATGACTCCAGTTTCAGATAAAATCAACTCATTCATGTCGTTTGGTTGAGCTTTTGAAGTTAAAAGGCAACATGTTTAATCTGCGGTAGAGAGAGAAGTCAAATTCAGATGATAAAGCTAAAATATCCCCTGATTTTAATTCATTCTGTGTATTAAAAGGCGATTTTATTCGCCTGCCTGGTAAAATCAGCTATCTTCTGCCATTTTAATACCTGTATTGGTCATTGAGGGAAAAATAAATCAAACCTTACTGTTGCTAAGTGACCAACGAATGCAAAGCTTCAGTTATTACAGGAAAAGACTCAGTAATACTTATTATTCCTTCATTTCACCAACCAAACATGCATCACTTTTACACAGCAACAAGGCTGAGTAACTCTGGGAAAGACATTTAATACTAAGAGAAAATCTGTTTTATGTGTCTGGTCAGATTTTAATTTAGTTCCCAGTATAATAATCTTCATCATCGTCTTTGTTATCATCCTGAAAATGGAAGAACTTAAGGAGGCGTTTGAGTTTCACTGACTTCCACTGACTCTACCCGTCTGAACGCCGTACTGTACAGCATGTGAAGAAAAAATCCCTCTGGTGGATGAATTATTCATAAATCGTAGCTTCTGGGTGTTACACATGAGTGGTTAGCTTCGGTTAGCGCTAGCACCCGGCTCTGACCAAACAAGACGCTGCGGAGAACGTCGGGGGTCCGGAGAGGTGTGTGTGTGTTGGCGGGGATGGAAGAGGTCGGAAAGCGCCGGAAAGATGAACGCTAGCAGAGGGAAACATGAGGTGCAGATGGAAGGAGCCGGTTCTGAATCAGCTACAGAGGGCAACACACACACACACACACACACACACACACACAGACACACACACACACACACACACACAGAGAGACACACACACACACACACACACACAGAGAGCAACGCACACACACACACAGAGCAACGCACACACACACACACACACACAGAGAGAGAGCCACACACACACACAGAGCAACGCACACACACACA
>NW_015116618.1:13872-39152 GCF_001443285.1 Poecilia latipinna | reverse complement strand
CACAGCATTTGTCCTTGTAAACAGTAGGTGTCACTGCAGAGAATAGCTGCATCTATGAAACAAGTGACAGCAAAAGAGGCTAGATAGAGGGGGTACTTTTTATATAGTGGACCTGTAGGGACCCACAGTCGCCCACCAGTTGCTGAAGATTCACAAATACTAAGCTCTCCTCTAAAATAGCTTTCAACCAACTATATTAATATATTTGTACTTTAATATCCATTTGTACACAAAGTGGAAATCATTTTAACACTACAGCAGAAGCGACTAAAGTCTTCCTTACCTTTGGTTTTTCGGCTACAGCCAATCAGCCCCAAGGAAAATGAATGCTGCTCCTATTTTGCAAACGTCAGCCAATAGCGTGGCAACTAGCATTTTAAATGGATGTTTGCGCTTCTGAAGTTGCATTTTCTTTCAAATATTTTAGAGAACTCTGCGATTAGGCAATTTTATTAGCAAATAACTTTGATTTGAATTCTTCTGAATAACCCAGGAATACTGAACCGTGAATAGGTGGTGAATAGGTGACACAATTTTAGATTGTGTCAAAGTGAACACGACCTAAAACAAGTTCTCCTTTAGGTGGCATTTTTATGTTGATGTCACTTTTACAGTAAATAATCCATCAGCTATATTCAGTTGAATGTGTACCTGTCAAAATGAATGTCTTTCCAGACTCTACTATGAAATTATCATTTCTGTTTGGTTAGAGCGACTCTCGCTCTGTAGAAAAAAAATTAACAATGGCAATTTGTCCATGAGGCTGAAAAACACTCATTTTTATTTCTTTTATTTATTTTTGTTGTTGTGCCATACCGTTTGTGACACCAAGAGAAGTGGCTCAACAACACTTGGACAAATGTCATGTAAGGGTGACTGTGACATGTCAAAAACAAGCTAAAAACAGACATTTCCTTTGAAACTCTGCGCTGTAAAGTGTGGCGAAAAAGATTCTGGCAGTTTGGAAAAAGTCAGTACATGGAGTGCGAGGTCACAAACGCCTGTTGGATCCGTGTGTCCTTCAGTGTGTCTCAGGACGCACTGCATCATCATTATACCACTGTGATCATTACAGCCTCCAGGGCTCTAAACTACCTTGGAAAATCACGGTCTCGCAGCAGGTTCTGCTGCTGCATCAAGAAATTAAACCTCAAGTGCCGTAATGATAACTCTATCAGTTCTTTACAATAATAACCAAAATCTATTGGTACAAGCTTAACCAGAAAGTGGGAGGTGTAATGCACACCTTTCTTCAACGATCAACAGTGCTCCCTCTGAGAATTTCACCAAGCATATTGTTTTTGTACATTGTTTTAATCAATCAACAACCTCAAAAACACTGTCAAGGATGTTTTACCCAAAAATGAGTTCTTGTTCCATCCATACAAAATCATTTCTAACAAAGTTTAAAACATTTAACATATTGGGAAGTTTAAAATGGAGTGCTGCTCAGGGTTGCTGTTGGGGTGGTAAGGTAAAACTGAGCGCACAGGCAGCTTTAGAAAAAAGAGCAGCAGCTCTTTTGCTGTGTGCATCATGAAAGAAGTAGAACATCCAATAAAAATTGTAAGATGAGGTTAGATTTTAATGGAGCCAAAGGTTGCAGTGGTGAACGGAATGTCAGCGACTCTAAACACCGTACGCCTATTTACGTCGAACAAACAAGTCGCGAATAAATAACACCATAGCAACGGCGTACAGCATCGTTACAGCTAATCCAATCTAGAGGCATTGATTTTTAGAGCAATAAACAACTTTCGGCCAAATTATGTAAACCTCCTTAAACTCGGCAGTCCAATTAACTTGGATCCCCGCCACTACGCGGACTAAATCTGAACTTGATCAGTTGAGCGACCGTCGAGAAAAGGAACGAGCACGGCCGGGCGCATGAACAACAAACAGTCGGGGATTTATTTGTTAGCTACAGCAATGTGATATGTGGCATTCAGTGTGGGAATACATAATGAGCAATTGATTTTTGCGCCGAGAAATGAGGCTGCAGTGGGAAAGGTAAAGAGGAACAGGAAGTAAACGCCTTGGGGTAAGAGCAGGAGAAGGAGCAGGTGGAGCGTTGCGCATACAGGGTTGACAGATAGTTATAAACCCAATTTTCTATGAGAGATGGAGACTGCATTTTCTTTGTGGTCGGAACAGAGGAGCCTACTCTGGACTGAGCTGAAAGCAATTGAAAACTCCAATCAACAACGTGACCGTGCTATCTGCATTTTATGAGTGCGCAAACACTTGAAGCATAAAAAGGATGGCATCCCGAACACTAATAGCGGGCCGGCGTGTGTGTGCGTGTGCGAGTGTGCACTGAGTGGACACATTCGCCTGCCAAAACACTGAAATGCTTTGAATCAATCTTCTCCAAAGTTTCCATCAGATGTAATAAAAAGGAAAAGTTTGTCAAAGGTTGCTTCGGCCTGAGAGGAACGGATGGCGGACATAATCAAATAATTTCCTGCTACGACAGCATCTGGTGTGTGGCTCCGCTGTCATTTCTTTTTACTGTAGACACCCCTTTTGGGTGGTCTTCTGGCTAACCTCATTTTGTGCAGCAGCACCCCTGTGAAGGCAGTGGGTAGGCAATAAAAATCAAAATTAATATGAGATTTAATGTATACATAAACCCACATCTGGAATGCCTGGTTGGTGCTACGATTACTAGACGGCTGCCACTGGGGATGGTCTAAGTGGGTTGCTCAAATGCAACTGCTTTTCTTGGCTTTGCCATGGAGAGGAAATTATTCTGTTACATACAATCCGAGGTGAATTCCAGTGACAGAGTTAGAATTTTTTTTTTTTTAGTAAAACAAAAAAAGAAATAACCCCCACAAAGCACGGTGGACCCCTAGTCTGACTTGGATGGTCCATTTCTTGTGCTGTTTGACCGTCGAGAGCATAGTGATGCAAATTAGGCTGCGAACGTTTTTCTTTTACCTTTTCAAACGTATAATTAGTGACTGTAAATGGTGATCATATTCAAATGTGGACCCTTTTGGGAGAGAGAAGGGGTCAAATTATCCCCCACAGGATGGATATTAAAATTCAACGCGGCACCACTCGGACTTCATATTTTAAAAAGCGCTGCGGAAAAAAAAAACTTTGCTCGTCTCCCTTAAAATCGGGGTGCATCTCTTAATTATGGACACAGAGCCAATTTGCGTTGAGCATGTCTCCCTGCAGATAATTATAATCATTATAATTGCTTCAAGCATTTGTTTCATGCAGCAAAAGCTATAATGTTCAGACAGATCCTCAGTAATAAAGGCTTTGGCTCTGCACTTGGCTTCTGCCAAGCTGTTATACAGTGACTGGACGTGAATAATCAATAGGGAAATTGAAATGCAGGGGTAAATACATGGCTGTCTCTACCCTATCCTCTGTACTGCCAGTCTCTTTCTCTTGGTCCCTGGGTACAGCGCGAGAGACTGATCAAAGACTGTGTCTGATTCGCTCTGAATCATCAAGGAGAGAAGACAGAGAGCTCTGTGATTACTGAACGTTGACGTCAATTTCACTCATTCAACAATGCGTAGCTGTCACACGGCAGGTATGTTATGTACTCTGTCTGATCACCTGGGAGCCAGTCATGCCAGCTTTTATTGATCATGAGGGTTATTCTTGCATTTTTCATGAGAAGAGAGACATTTTGCGATCAAAAAGTGCCACCGGTTCAGATGCGCCGATTGCCTTGAAAGGCCTGGGCTTGACAATCCGGAGATGTTCGCGCTCGTCTGCGCCTACCACCTTGGCTTCATCAAATGCGTTGTGAGGGAACCTCGCAGAAGATCAAATAAAATCGCATTACCGTCTGCATACTGTATGAAGCAAATCTTTAATCTCAAGACTTTTGATATGGATTTTCGAAGGTCAAAGCTGAAACAGTAGAGAGTGCAGCGAACCGAGTTAAGGGATCACTGATATTAATCAGGATGATTACAAAATGGTAGGAGGTGGGCAAATTACACTGAGATGTAATGGAATACCACCGAGTACAAAAGGAAGTGTTGTAATGTTTCCCTGATGGGGTTCCGCCATGATCACACAGAGATCCAGTTGTTTCTCATGTGTAAAACATTTTTCATATGACCTCCTCTTAAATATGAATCCCTTTGCATTAATTTCAATGACGCCAAATGTGTTGGTATCATTTTTAGATGAACAATATTCTGGCAAACTGGCAAACATTATTTGCAACAAGAGTGGATTTACTTAAAACATTATAAGACAAACGAATAATTTCTGTACATTTAACTATATTGCATAACAAACTTTCAAACTTTAAGACATGCAGTATCTGATGGTCTGAACCAGTTTGAAAATGTTTTTTATTGGTTAAAGAAGGATAACTTTGGAGATTGGTTGTAAATCACTTTGAGCAGCGACCTGCCTCTGCTGTTTAAGAAAAAAACTGAAACATAGTTTTGATCTGCATCACTTGTGTTTCGTTCGTTGAAATTATGTCAGGCTCAAAAATGTCAAACATAGCGCTAAGATGTGACTCAGCTGAGCTCCAGACCTCCTTTGAGTTCATCATACTAGTTTTATTTATGGAAGCTCACATTTATATGGGATGTGATTAGCTTGATTGCTACTTCAAAATGAACCGCTTAAAAAAGGGTTTCTTTTTGGACCTGTTTGAGTAACCTACTTTGAGAAAAAGGGTAGTAAAATATATGTTCCACTAATATGAATGAATATTGTAGTAAACAATGGTTTTCTTCTTGCAATGAAGTTTTATGATGAGCTGTGCTAAGATAACGGCTTTCAAGTTACAACTTTAGCTTTTAAATCAATTTATGGCACCAAGCAGAACTAATGTAATTCCTAAAACAAGTTTTAAAGCAAACGAATATATAAATAGCATGTTGGAAATGTAATGTATCAGGGAGTTTTTCATTATTATTGTTTGTAGTTTGCTGACAACACCCAAGATGTGAGGGTATATTCCTAGTTAAACAGGGAGGTGAACTGGCACATAAATATTTGATTCACAACAAATGAAATAAATTCTCACTGCTTGGTTGCTGAAAGGTTTTCAGGATCACAGCGTCACAGCGAACGGAGATGTAAGCTGTTTCCCTTAAACGGGAGATCGTAGTTCCCTTTAGGTGACAGAAACATTTGTTTTCCGTAGCGGTTCAGCGGTTTACTGAGCTCTACATGTATGAATAAAACATTCAGACCTGCTGGAGGAGGCACCTTGGCTGGAGGGTCAGCTGCCCAAAATGCAGGTGGAGTGCAGATGAGCACCCCATCACGAGAAATGTACCAAATTGCTAATGTGTGATGGAAAAAGCTGCGGGAACTGAGATAGGAGGAGACGGCGTGCAGCGCTAAAGCCCTAAAATGCATATCCACAGGTGGGTTGCTATGGGGTTACACTCTTTTGTGGATTACACCAATATCAGAGTGAAATGTGTAATCATACAGTGAGGCCACACTCTGGATCAATGTGGATACCCTTCAAAACAAATAGTCTGGCTCTGAAAGGAGGCTCTCAGAATTATTCATAAGGGAAGACGATAAACATCACGAGTTATTTGCATTTAATCTTAAAATGCTGAACAATGGCTGATTTTTATTTCTATCAAACTAATAACTAATTTTGCTGCTCAGTGCTTTCCTGTGAATGGAATGAAAATGCACATGAGCAAGACAATGGAGTGTAAAAACATTGCTTTATTGTTGCATTATATGCCATGACCATCCTAATCAGCGAACCTGGGAAACAACGGAGCCTATTTGGAGCCTTCATCTCAGGCATGAAGTAAACCAAATGGATTCGAGATCCAATCCCGTAACTTTCACTTTCTCTTAATTTCAAAACTACTCCTTTGATTAACTTTCTTTCTTCCACTCTTGTCTTTTGTCCCTTAGGGAAATAAAGAGTGAGGGCACATAAAACATGACTGACAGCTATGGGTGTATCAACAGCTGCCCAAGCCTCCTTTTTAGATCAGCAGATGTTCTATTAAAAATTAAATCGGACTACAAGGAGAAGGAAAATAAAATGCAGATTATATCTGCTTTCAGTCATTTCAAGTCATATGCAAAAATCAACAACAACAACAACAAAAAAACATTTAGTTGCCATTTTAGTTATCTGTTGCTTGTTTAGGTTGAAAAATGAACGCATTTAGCTGAGACATGAGTGCTATTCGACCTAAAAAATATATATTATTTTGGCTTTGAAAGTAAATTTGTGACCTAAGCTACTGCAAAGCATCTGCAACTTGTGTAAATACCATGACGTTCATGGCTAGACTCTACCCAAGCCTCGCAACAAACACACTGCACTCAAAGTAATTATATTTGTGTCAGGGTCAGTTGGAAGACAACAAACACAAAATGCGTCAGATAGGAAATGAGCAGATTTCAAGTGAAATGAGGCCAAGAGAGAGCACTGCTCATAAAAAACCCTCAGCGCTTCATAGGGCAACAGCAAAGCCTGGAGTTGTTGTAGTTAAAGGGATATATTCTAATTTCTAAAGTGAGATTCTGCTAATTGCTGAAAGCAGTTCATATCTTACCCTACATGTAATTCTCTTAGAACCTTTTTACCACAGTAGACTTTTAGCATCTTAAGCTAACTTTATAGCAGTTTATGTGAACACGATGTTATAAACCTGTAAAATGCCACAATGTTTGCATTGGGTGACTATAAGGTGTAGTTTGACCAGAAGACCCAGAATTCATCTGAGCAGAACTTTTCCCTATGTGGTTCTGGACAACTTTTGTGTGATTGGTATTCAGAGGAGGGAAGGAGTTTCTCATGAAGTATGGAGCGCCTTGGCCACTTTAGGTAAACAGAGATTTCTGAGTTACCCTCATTTGGAGGACTACAATCTCGACATGCAGTAAATCGCAAGAAGTTGGAACCCAAGTGAGCTGCGTCAGGGCCTGCAAACTCTATATGTTGCACCATACTCTGAATGGTACACATTCCCCCCAAAAAACACCATACTAAAATATTAACTTCCTTTAATATGTGGACAGAACCTCACTTAACCTCACATTGCACCAGAAGGGTATGTTTTCTAAAGTACAACTGTGTGAAATCGAAAACTCTTTTTTTTTTTTAAATAGAAGGAACTTTTTAATGTAGAAAAAGTTATCAGACATATATTCATATAGATGTGAATTTCCCATTTCTCTCAGCAGTAATACACCTTTACATCTCAGGTCTGATTATCAGCTCTAGCGGACCTCATGCAGAGTTTTTCTTTCTTCTTTCCAGGCTAATTAGGAATGTCCATCATAGCTAAATTGACCTTTACAAGTCAGTTCAGCAGCCTTTTAACTAGTGCAGAGAGTGGGAGAGCTAAGCCTAGCTAATTTATCTAGAACTTAATGCCATAATTTGTAACAGATTAAATGAACTAACAGTAAGTTTATTAAGATGACTATTTATATTTCCGTTCAGTAACCATAAAATACTGGCTGCTTAAGTAGAGGTATGCATATAAAGCGAAGCACATAATGTTCCTCACAGAGTGTTAAAATGCTTTAATGCATGTAAATTTGTGTGATCTTTTATTGCATACTAATCAGAACAAAAAAAATGTAGACCCATTATCACTTCAAGATATTATTTTCACGATTTTGTTTTGACTAATCCAGTATCTTAATAATATGTTAACGTTGTTACCAAAGTTTCATTTTTTCTTCTGAATTTTTAGGATATTTTGGGCAATAAACTCTGGACAAAGCAACGCTTTCTGATGCAGGCTGTCGTTCAGTTCCATCCTTCCCTACAGTTTTGGTTATTTAAAACCACTGGGTGCAAAATTAAGCCGTCTGTCTGGGGTTGCTTCATTTTGACTATGACTCAATTAACAAACACCAAGACTATGCCTGATGCCACCACTGACGGCCAACAATTTAAAGTAATTTCCCATAATCCCCTCATGATCTCCAATAAATAACATTTCCCAGTTGGTGTTTGCCAATGGTTATTTTAGTTTGTTTGAAAATATGTTGGAATTTTCCAAATGCTGAGTTTAAGCTTTTTATTTCCTTGTTTATGTAAAAAAAAAAGAAAAAAGAAAATATGAATACAATAAATACACGAGATGCATTGTTTTGACATGATTTGCTTAAGGTACAAAATGAAGGTAGAAATTTACAAAATAACACAAGCACTACCTGGCAAAGGGGGGAATTGACCGAGGACTGTTAGTGAGAGCCTACCATAGATTCATTGAAAAACTCTAGTTACATGGATTTCTATGTATTGCTTTTGATTTTGCACCCCTGTTTTGAATTGCCCATGTGTATTGTGATCAAGGGTTTGACATTCACAGTGTTCAATCAGTTCAGGACAGGGTCCAGGGTTTTGGGGTGAAGTCAACATCTTGTTTGATCTTTCTTAAATTCGAAGATCAACCAAATATGTGGGAATAAAACTTTAGTGTGATATAAGAGCCTGCAGTTGCTTTCAAAATTCCTAGCTACCTTTACCAGAAGTATATCTTCCTGTTTCAATTTCAAGCTTCCAGCATGCTGAGGCGAGTGAAACATGTGGACAATGAAACTAATCACAACTACAGCAACTGTATAGCAGTAAAACCAAAAGTCTAACTTGTATGATCCATTAGCAACGTTACTAATTTTACGTTTTGTCGTGTTTTTATTTTTAGATTGTGGGGCTGTCGGGGAAAGAGAAGTAAGAGAGCAAGGCCTCGATGTTTCTTAAACTGTGGAACCAAATTGGTTTTATCACAAATATGTCAGAATTGTGAAGATCCTGAGGAAGAAAATGTTTTCAGTGCCCAAGAACGTGAGGCAGTTTCTGTGAAGACACTCAAGAGTGATGTAGCTTCGAGCAAAATCACACCTCTAACTTTTTTAATCACACCCTGGAGGAGCATGTTTGACCTGCGCAAAGATGTTGGACTGTTTGAGCGTGGGCTCCACCGGTCAGCTCGGGTCATCCTGTCTGTTCTGGACCCCCTGAGATCTTCTTCTAAATGATGTCTGTAGTACTGACGGGGTTTGGAAGCATAACCCGCCCCTTTCCCTTCCCTCACCACAGACAAGAAACTCCTCTCGCCTAATTTAATCCTCCGAGCATTGACAAGGAACCAGACTGAAGTGCACACACACTATTTTTTTTTAGTCTTTGTTGTATTATAATGTACATTCTCTGCTGTTTTTATGTTTTTTTAGAATTTTTGCCGGTGTTTGGCAAATTGATTTGTGTTCATGTAAAACACAAAAATTGACATGTTATCGTGGGAAAAGGTAGAAAAATTAAATCTTTAACCGAAGTACATGAATCAAAAAATAAGTAATAAATTCACTGGTGACAATTCTTTTGAACGAATGTAATCAAATGTACTATTTTAAATTTATATACTATTCTTTTAATTTGGTCCAATTTTCAAGATACTTCTTAATAGTCTGTGATGTTGTCTTTCCCTAAGTATAACACAATTACAATTTCTTTCAGACGTTGGCTGCAAGACTTTTAGATATAAGCTATAACAATCCCTGCAGTAATAGAAATAACACATCTAACAAAGAGTTTTGTGTCTTACAAGTGCTGAGAAAAGGCCTTGTCTGAATTTAGCCAGGCAATGACTTGATAATCCATATTGTATAGACTGATGAGACAAAAGTTTAACTTTTTGTGAGGGGCCTTTCTATTAAATCTTGTGTAAAAGTAGCATGGTGTTTGAGAAAAAGAACATACTACCAACAGTATAATATGGTGGTGGTAGTGCGATGGTTGTTTTGCAGCCTCAGGAGAAAAAGAGAATCAAAGACCTCAAGCTAAGGCCCAATTAGATTCTGCAGCAGGAAAAACAAAAAAGACGACACAATCCCGAGCTGATTATGATTGAGATACTGTCACGGCCTTCAAAGGGCGGTTTTGCTCTAAAAAATTGCAACGTGGCTGAATTACAATACTTTTGCAAAGAAAAGTTATCTATAATTCCTTCACAGTGGCGTATAACCCTGGATTTACTCTGTATACGCTCCACTGAGAAGCCTAAAGGCGAAGCATGGGGAATGAGAGATCGTGCCATAAAGCCAGCCATAAAAAGGATGAGTGGTGTCATATAAATTATTGTAGTTCTCAACTTCCAAAATTAATATCTTTCCCTACATTGCTCTCTTGCTCCATCTGCCCTGACCATCACTCTTTCTGCGACTTGAACAAGAGAACTTGGTTTCAGAATTAAATCCGTGTTTTGTGTGTATTCGTTGTCATAAATAATACATGCTGGCAGCATACATGTATAAGTATACCATACATTCTTTAATATAGCCAGGTTTTGGAGGACATGTAGTCTGTTGGTGAATTATTTTGAAAAGATGGATGCTGTGCTTCTGTCTTTTCCTGTTGAGACAAATCAAAAGTTATATAAAAGCGATACCTTTTACCTCACATTGTATGTACTTGAACACAGGAACATACTTGCATACTTGGGCATGTTTTCAAAAATGCAGTATTACGAGTCTTCTCCTTTAGCTTGTCTATTTTCAGAATAACTTCTGGTTCAAAAGTCAATTGTGCCATCATCCAGTCAACAATACATCATGTTTTTTTACCAGTATCAAACATCTTCCAGTAGGTTAATGTGTTTTTTAATATGTTTTTACATTTGTAGTTGTCATTGTTTTTGAATGTGTTGTTTTTGTTAAATTTGTGCTTAGTGATTTATTGATGAGGTTTCTGTTTCAGGGCCACCGTACATTTGCTTGATTATTGGAATCATTTAAGTGTGACATATATACAAAAATAAAAAATATGCACTTTTTTTTCCTCATTAATTTATGTGTAGTTTGCTTTAAGGTTTCGTCTCTAGTTGTTTAAAAACATGCAAATGGGTTGCAATGGAGAGTTTGAACTGTTAAGTGTGTGGTCTTGTATTTGTTACATTGTAAGGCCCATTTTTCCAACAAATCCTACATTGTGAAGACCCACAGAAGAAGTTCTGTGTTTGGTTATGGGTTAGGATTAGGACTAAGGTGTGAATTGAGTTTAGGTTAGGCTTAGGGTTAAGGAATGTACTGGTAATGTTTAGGCTACGGGTCAAGGTTAAGCTGTGCAAATGTATGAAAATTGAGTGGAAGTGAGTGCAAAGTCCCAGTGAAGATGGAAAGACATACTCTGTGCATGTGTGCATGGTTGTACGGCTCTGTGTTGCCAGGTACAAAGAATAAACTGGTAAAACAAAAAAAAAAAAAAATGTCTGTAAACTTGGCGGTCCACACTTTGCTACTAAAATACAGTTAAATCTAAGAAAAAAAAATATTTTTGTATACTGGCAATTTTATCACCTCATAGCAAACAACACCTCCAAATATAAAGTTCAATAACATTTTCTTGTGCTTTGCCACCTACTCAGTTATGAGGCTGAGCTAGTGCGAGACTGGATCATCCGGAGAATCTGTGGATGTCAAATCGCCTGCATGTTCACAGTGTTGGAGGAAAAGGAGGAGATATTAAGCTGTTGCTGACTGAGAACAACGCCGAAGATGATACGGCACAACAAAGAGTCAGGGGTTCGCATCAGCTCAAACCTCCCATTTTGGGAGTCACTAAGAGATGAGAACTGGCCCTGAGGCATGGCTGTGTTCATAAGCAGAATAATGTAATCTGTTTTTAAAACAACAGATTGTTATTTTTTATTCGGCTGAACGTATCCCCGCAGAACGCATTTCTTTTGTACGACAAGCTCTAAAAGAAGAAACACAGGCATTTTTAACATCACAGCTTTTTCCCTTGTCAGCTTTCATTTCATTCAGATTAATGTTGAGCTGAATATATATGCATGACTGTACAATATGCGAATCTGCAAGACGGTTGTGTAGGAAAAACTCAGATAACGCCCATAAATGTGAAAGATGATGATCTTGTCAAATTTTTTTTTTCTTTTTGTCATTTAAAATGACACTGATCAAAAACTTGCTGTATTTACATTTACATTGGGATTCAGTTATATTCTTCAACATGCATATGACTCTTTATTTCCTTCTGGCTTAGCTGCATAAAATTATCTTAGGTTTCAAAAGAGACAGTAAAACACTTGGAAACAAAAGACATTGAAATAATCCAGCAACATTTTTTTTCAACAAAGTCACCTTAGTTAATTTATTTACATTTACCAGAATACATTTTTAATGTACATTTTTTAAGTTTATAAGAGTATCTAGAGAATTCATTACCAACACACAACTTCCTGTTTCTTTGGCTTTTGAAAACAACATGACAGAGAAAATAGAAAACGCAATAAAAGTACTTAAGAACATGAAACAACAAGAAGCTACTTTACTAAACGTGTTCATGTGTATAATCAGGGAAATAATTTAAACGTTTCAAGGATGACGGACCCGTTTCCCTTCAAAGTAGCAAGAACAAGATAATACGCCATTCAAATAATATAGACGACTGTTTCTCTAGAAAAGGTTGCTACAATTGATTCTGTGACAAACAAGGATTTAGAATTAGAAAGGCTGCGCATAATTTAATACAGACACTTACGCCTCAAATGTGAAATTCAG
This sequence comes from Poecilia latipinna, assembly GCF_001443285.1. Classification (NCBI taxonomy): domain Eukaryota; kingdom Metazoa; phylum Chordata; class Actinopteri; order Cyprinodontiformes; family Poeciliidae; genus Poecilia; species Poecilia latipinna. The sequence continues at coordinate 26,630 of NW_015116618.1, read as the reverse complement.
CCTTCTTAGTTGTTTTAATGCGAGTCACTTTACAAGGACTCATATTTTAGTCCAGAATCCTAAAACGTAAGGAGTAAACAACCTTGCTCGGTTGTTATTTGCGACAGTGTGAAATCTTTCTCATCCTGGAGGAGTTGATTTCCTGCTCTCCAGTGCAACCGTGTTAATTCTGCCGTTTGTCCACCTTTTTCATTTCGTTTACTTTGTGTGAGGTTTGTGCAGAGTTAATGAACGACATTATGTTTTGGGGGGTTTTTTATCCACTGTGGCAATGTCCCCAATGTAACTCAGTGAGTTATTTCAAGTTGCGTTTCCCGTTGTCATCGTAGCAGTGCTGTTGAGATCCAAAGTTGCCACACCTGCAATGGCCTGATCGTTCGCCAGGTCTTCGTCTAAGGTGAGAGATTGTTGTCCGGAGGCGCATGTCCCCAGAAACCCGGCTTGGAACCACCGTGACCTAAAAGTAAGGCGCTCTGTTTTGCTTTGTTCTGCTCAGGTTGTGGTCTGGTGCCTGTGAGACAGCAGGAAGAATTGGGAGTTAGAATTAAGGCCATGAAACCCATTTTCTGGCAGCTTCCGATGACCAGATGAGCTCCTGCCAATTGCTCGATTTTTATTTCGTTTTGATTCGAAGGCAAGTGATCCGAATTCATATATCACTTTTCTAGAACGGACCACTCAAAGCACTTTACATTCGAGCCACTTTCGCCTGGTGCACTTGATAATATGCACACAAAACATTGTAATCCACTTATTAAAGCAGCATTATGTAACTTTTATGCAAAATATGTTTCATACAGTCACAACATGGTGGCAGTTTTATCAAGACATATTTTGTATAAAAGTTATATAATGCAACTTTTACATGTGGATTACAATTAGCTTTATTTGTTTGTCCTTTAGCACTTTATATTTATTTTGGGGATTTTTATGTTTTCCTTGACTTACTGGATGATGGAGAGTTGTTTGCAGCAAGAAGGTCCTGGGTTCAAATCCCGGTCTGGGCTCTTTGTGAGTAGAGATTGCATGTTTTCCACCAAGTGCACATGTGGCTCCTCTCAGGCTTCCTGCCATATAGGCTGCATGTTGGGTTAATTGGTCTCCGTTAATTGTCCGTAAAAGTGTGTTTCTGTGTTGACCAGCGGTGGAATCTTTCCTCACGTCTCGCACGTGTTTTACTTTGTCATTTGTAAGTGAGTAGATGTCGGTTGATTTATAATGCATTAAATTCTTGATTTTTATTCATTATCTATGTTTGAGCTGACTTTAACAAATTTTGAATCCTGAAGAATATGCATAAATCTCCCCAATCTCCTCGTGTGTAATAAAGACGTCTCCCTGGAAACGCAATGTTCATCACTGAGATCGCATGGTGTTGTCAGACTGATTTGTAAACAGGAGTTTAATGTATGTAGCTTCACTTGAGCACACATACAACAGAATGGATGGCCAGAGAAAGAGAGACGAAAAACTGCACACATTTTGTTTTTGAAGAGTACACAACCTCTGCAAAGACTTTTACTCATCTTTACAAAATGGATGCTGCTAAATGAGAAGGACGCTGCTTCCTCTCCCTCCTTCGTTCATCCGTGGCTTTGCATGTGGCTGTCTTCGCGCATTAGCGTCACATCGGTATCTGCACATAAATCCAGGTACTTGCTTTTGTTTACGCGCGTCGTTTCAGTGCACGCGGCCGTGTGGGTGCGCCGAGCCAATTTACATCCATGTTTTACTGCCATTCCAATCATTTTTCACTCCCAGGTCTAAGTGCGTGCTTCTCTGGCTTTGCAGCGTTGTGCCAGCAGCTCAGTCCCTGGCTCTCCCCTACCATCGTTTGCTTTTTATCATGCATGGCACACTGCTGGTCTACTGCAGGCACAAAGCACTTCATCACCACAGCCTGCAGAGAAAACCAGAGACAGATGGGAAGATGGGCTCAAGGTTCAAGAAGAACCCTATTAGGACGGGTTATCCCGTCAGCTGCCAAGCTCGGCGCTTTGTTTTTCCGTCACCCCGCGATGTTCCGACTTGTTGGATAATGGGACGTAGCGTGGCACGTCTTTACATTTTAAGATTATTGGCAACGAAATGCTTGCCGATAAGGGGACAGATCAATGTTATTTGAATTCACTCAAACCAGCAGGCCTTTCCCTCCTTAAATTCCAGCCTGAGGGGATATCTTTAGCTAACAGCCTTGTGGAGAGGATTCAGCACAGGATTCTGTCAGAGGACATCTCCGCTGAGGAAAAATGTTGAGCTGAAACAGAGGCAGCGGGGGAAGGAGACTGTTTCCTGGTGTCAGCTCTAACTGGGCTGGGACTATTGCAGCTTCTCTCAGGTACACCGATGTCATCCCTGACTGCCTGCTGCGGAGAGAAACAGTTGCACCGAGGTGTCAGCTTTAAGTGGTTAGGGGGGAGTTTTGTCACCGATCACCCATCAGTATTTCACAGCGACTTGTCGGTGAAGTGTTGTTTGAGCTTCTCCCATTTCTGCCTTTCCATTCCCTTTTTTTAAATATACACATATATATATGTATATTATTTGCTCCATCTTTCTTTAATCTGCACCTATGTTGCTCCGCATCTGCTCTTTCCCAGGAGAGTGAATAATCTCGCTCGGTATCGTGGATAATGGCTACTCTCTATGACGGAGCTGTCTCTCCAATTCATCAGGCCTGACCTTCAGGATGCATCTTGATGAGAGCCGAAGGTAATGACAGCCCTCTGCTCACCAACGCTAGCGAGGAGGTGGGGAAGAAAAAAGAAATACAGTGGAAGACCATAATCAAATCAAGTTCGGATCCGACGTGATTGTTCGATCTAATATGATTGTTACTGGCGATGACACAGACAGAGAGAGTATTGGCTTTCTGCTGTTTCTTTATTAGCCCTTGCAGCTCCAGCGATGCCCTCTCTGAAGGTTTGGGGGGGGTCTTCTCAATTCATTTGCCTGGAATAGTTTTCACCGGCATCTGAAGCTCATCTCTGGGAGAACTCTGAAAAACGAGTTCTCTCAGAAAAAAAGTGTATTTAAAAGTGCTAGCCTCCCTGCAGGCGACGGGACCGTGACTGTGTGGCGGCGCAGGGCTGATCTCCACGGAGACTTCTCTATTGTCTGTCTGGGTGTCTGCTCCACGCTCCCTGCCAACTTGCTGGTAGAGACAGAAAGCGCGAGCAGAGTCGCTGCCTCATAAAGGACATTCTCTATCCGCTGCCTGGTTCTGGGCTGCCGTTCAACCGTAGGCAGGCGGCTTCCTGCGTGTGTGGGTAGAACAACTCTATATCATCTGCTGGTTTGAATAGACAGCGCTATGTAGAACAGCTTAGTGTACCGTTTGTCGCGGGCCGAGCCAACACATGTTTGACAGTGATCGAATGTTCACGCCGCGTGTGGAACCTCCTACTCAAAGCGGTGAAGGGCAGCTCCAGCGAATCAATATGTATCAGTTTTAAAGTGATGAAAATGATGATAAATGACTGAGTAGTGGTGGTGGGGGGTGGTGGACTGATGAGCAATAGGCTGTTGTCTTCCGAATGAATACAATATTTTTCTCCTGGGCCGCACACTCAGGTGCAAGTCTTTATTTCACTTAGGGTCGTCTTAAATAGCGATTAGCAGGCGTCCTAATTAGTGACAGGATTAGTTGGGTGCTTCCATAAGTAGTTGGGATTAACTAACTTGATCATTTGTCACTGTGTTACTGCACACGTCCATTTCCAGCAGTGATGAATAATTTCCTTCTGTAGAATAATCGCTGATGGCACAGACAGGAGTCTTCTATCTCTGAGTTAATGAAACCAGCCTGACACATCATTCTGCCAACACTAACTTTTATCTCCTGTCCTCCTGCAGACTGCAGTAAAATGACAATTATTCTTCCGATGAGCGTGTTTGTGTGCGCGCTGCGTGTGTGTTTATGCCCATTGCCTATGTATGCGTGAGCAGCCTTCTCTATTCATCAACATGTCACCTGTAATGGCTGCTAAATTAACCATGTGTTTCGGGGAGCAAAGCTTGGCTTGATAAATCTCTCTGTGGCAGTAGGTGTGTGGTCCACTCCCATCCACCTCTACAGTGACCTTCTTCGTTTGGTGAAAGGCCCGTCCTCTGCGCTTCCTCGCAGTTAATTTGAACTACACCAGTATGGATTAATCATAGTCGGTTGATCAACTCGATAAAAGAAGATAGCCAGGATAAACAGAACTTTATTTATGAGGCTGGTGGTTCTCAAACAAGTACAAGTACGACTCGTTGTGTTTGGGATGCCTTTAGTGGTTCTCATTGTGCACAAAGTAAATATGAACAAATGAGTGTTAAGGTGAAGACTTTCAAAAGTAACAGTCAAAGTTTGGACGTATTGATTTTTGCCTGAAGAGACAGAAGATGTTGTGGTGAAAACCTTCAGAACTTCCAGCGAAAACGAAGCGAATAAACCAGAAAAATGTCACGCTTTGCTGCATGAACTTTTCTGGTTTGAACTCGGATCTAGGAATGAGATCAAACCCATTTTGCAGTTCAAAACTGAAAAACTCTTGGGAATTGGTAACATGGTCAGTGACTTAGCTCACTGCTATTAGCCTTACAAGGAATTAAGCTACTTCACTGCAGTTTGTATTTTTAAAGCCTGTAAGAACCTGTCCAATTAATATTAGCTCTATTTATCCATGTATGTGTTATATGAAGTGTTGAAACTGCAACAGTAAATACAAATTTTGCTTTGCTTTGGCTATTATTTGGTCAATATGCAAAGCAGCAATATTAAATGTTTAGATATATCAAGATTGCTAAATTAAACACAATCAAATCTTTGTTATTTTAGTCTCAAAGGACTGGGTCAAATGTAGACCAAACCAGTCCTGGGCCAATTCAACACAACAGGGTTTGTCTTATGAGCTTGACCCAACATACTGGTTTTGACTTTCAACTCCCCCCAAAAAAGCAAAGTAACTAAATATTAGCAAACAAGTAATATTGGGGTTAGAATGCATTATTTTTATTTTTGGGTTATTTCTGAGTAAAAACTTATCACATTAAAAAACAGCCAAAGACAAAAATAACTATCCTATTTGGGCAAGAATAACAACATTTAAGTCTGCATACAACACTGTCTGAAGTAAATCATTTTAAGTAGTAATGTTGAAACAAAATAGTAAATAAAGTTAAAGCTAACTCATGTTAGCTAACATGTTAGCTATGTTTGAAAGCTTGTTAAACTTGTTATATTTTAACTGAATAATCTTGTTCTATAACATAAACTAAACCTATTAACACAAACTACTGCCAGTATTAGTATTACACATCATTATTTCATGATCTTACCATTTCGTTTTCATTCTGTGGAAAAGATTTAGTGAAGTTTGATGAGGACTTTATATGTCAAGTTAGCAAAAGTTGTGAAGAATCATGATGCTCTTTCTACTCTTTCCTCTTGTTCACAATTTAAATTGATTTTTAATTATAAATACTTAATTTCTCCATCAGGATAAGCCAGCATGTTGGTTAAGTATATAATAGTTTCCAATAAACTATCTTTAAAATAACCTTAATAGTTTTGCACTTCTCATAAGCTGGCCAACACATTGATCTCAGCAGTAACTAAAAAGATAATGTGATAATGAACACAAAAAACCCAAATAGAATCAGCAAGCTATTTCAAAAAAATCATGTGACCTGATGTAAATAAGAAAAACTTATAAAGCTAGCAGCAGCTAAATGAAATGTTCTGCTATGTCACGCCAAACATCAAATCTTTGTCGTTCTCTGCTTTGCAATGCAACGCTTGGGAGTTCGACAAGCTAATCTAGTTTTACTAATTGCTTTGTCTGAAAGCCAAGCTATGGTTGAATGTGTTTTGTTTTGTGTGTGTGTGTGTGTGTGTGTGTGTGTGTCTTCAAGCAAAGTCAAACGACCATTTTTGTCTTTGTCAGAGGAGGGAATAAAATCAGGCACAGTTGGCTGACAAATCACCCCGAATGCTGGGGGAGGGGAGTGTGACTTCACACCGCACATGACCACAGGGTCTTTCTGCACTTCTGTTTTCACACATCTAATTCTACATGAACCATAGTTAAATCTTCAGTGATTTCACTTGCCAGGAAGCACATCCATGAGTTATTTGGGGAGCCTTAAATTATTAGGTCTGCAAAAGAAGAATGCTTATTTCTGTTCACCCTAATGATGTTTGTCGTATTTATAGTACTGTGAAGGCCAATAAAGACGTGTTTTTAAGTAGTACGATAGTGAACTTTTTTACAAAACACCCATTGGTACAGCATCATCCAAATAAGAAAAGGTAGAAAAAAATGAAATTAAACAGTCTGACAGGGGGGAAAAAGGCAAGAAGAGATGAATATGCCACTCTACAGTGATTTTGGCAGAGCTTTAGAACAAACGGCTTGGATTGAGGTGAAAGAAAAATAAAAGAACACGGTCTGTAACAAAAAGAAAGAGCACAACAAAAAGACTTGTATCCTGGGGTGCAGATTGATTCTTATCAGCTGGTACATAGACAGTGACCTGCAGGGAGAGCTTATCTTGGCTCATGCTCTGTCTCTGCAACATTTTGATCCTACTGCTGTAGGATGTGGACCGGTTGGAAGGAACAGAAGAGGAGTAGTTGGCTGGATGAAGGGGTGGATGGTTATGACTCATGAAGCGGCGGCCTTATGAATCTTTGGAGGGAAGAGAAGGGAAAACAAAGGACTACAAGAGAAACTGGAAGAAAGGCAGAAGGAAAGGAAGCGCTGCGTCTGTAGGTAGATGTGGGGCAGAATGGGGAACGTCGGGAGAGAAGGACGGCGCGAGAGGGAGAGAACCTCCCTCTGCAGGATAATCAGGGCATCATCAGCAGATGGGAGGGCAGGGAGAGAAGAGCGAGAGGGACAGCTGGGGAGATGGAGGAGATAAAGCGCATACAACAGAGACGGGGGGTAGGAGGGGCAAGAGATGCAGAAAAGAAACATGGATAGTGGCCAGCATGTGAAAAATGAAAACAGAAGATGAAAAACACTGCGAGCTCAGAAGCGGAGAAAACAAAAGGCGAGAGAGGCCGACTCCGACGGAGAAAGACTGTGATGAAATGTTGAGCTAAGCCGGCCGATGCATTCATCGCGGGGTCAAGGTACAGGCCACCGCATATATACTCAGGATCAATCTAATGGTAGGAGGACGGAGAGGAAACAACTACTGCATGTAAACTTCCTGTAATCCAGCCTGTTGCAGCATTTTCTCAGGGCCACGCTAGGAAAATGAAAATCAAATAAAACTACGAGAAAGTCAAGACTTTGTAGAAATGTAAGAAACGGGCTGCAAAACTCGTGTAGAATAACTTTTGAAGATGAGCGAAAACTTTCATTCAGAGCAAACATCCCACCCACGGACTACTAGGAATCGGTGAACACTGCTTTCAGAGCTAACCTGTGAGGTCCCAGCAGTGTATTAGCAAAAATTAGCAAAAAAGCTGAAACTAGCTTAAAAAAAATTAAGCATGACGCCTAATTACTGAACACCACAGACACTGCTGAGTGTCAGCGTGTCAGCAACCACAGCGTTATCCTGCAAGGGCGTGAGCTTTATCTACTAGATACAACTATCAAAGAAGTTTGTGATTGTTTCAAAAAGTGATCTATTGATTTCTATTTCTAGGTTATGAGAAGCTGCGTATAAAGATCCCAGATATACACTCCGTCTGACAGTCAGCTTTGACAGGCGGAGGCAAGATGGATTGGTTGTTGAATTACAGACATGACTGTCAAGCTAAGACACCAGACATGTTTTCTTTTTTTACTTTTCAAAAATCAGTGTTTGACTTTAACTTTTTTTTCTCTTTCTTTTTTTCCACTTCTGCATCCATTTATTGTGGTATAAAAACTTTTAGCTGAGTTAAGGTTACAATAGATCCCGGTTAGTTAGAAAAAAAATTTTTTTTAAAATGAATTCTCTAAATTCAACATATCCCCAACAATTCTTCACACAATGCCTTGCAAAAGTATTTTGGAAGTATTTCTGCAGATACCTTGAACTTTTTCCATATTTTGTCTTGGTACAAAAACATAATTGGTCTATCTCACAAAATCCCAACACAATACACCGACAGCAGAAAGAAGAAGAAAAATAAACCTGAAAAGTGTGGCAGGCCTTTGAACAACCAATGGATGATTGACTTCCCTAACCACCGGGCCTAGCAAGTTTTATGGAGGAAACCTTGTACTATTTAATTAATTCCAGACATCCATTTGAGTTTTGTTTCTAAAAACTTTGAAAATCTCTCCCCACTGACCTACAGAGGCCTAAAATAAAGACTTATATCTGGGCAGACCTGCTCACATGACAAAAAAGTTCTAACCGATCTGTCGTTTATTCATGTTATTGTATTTTATTTTCCTTTCACCTTTTACCTTTTCATAAGTTTCTGTAGACGACCATTAAAAAAATTAGCCTCCCTAAAACAGGCCTAGTGACGCCACTGTTGTTCTCCTAACAAACGTCTGAGGTCTTCACCGAACACCCACATTTATCACGTGTGGGATAATTAGTCAACAGAGTCCACCTTTGGGTGACATATTCTCAGACTTTTGAAGGTAATTGGTTTTACTGGATTCTTATGTATCAGCACGAATGGGGCCGAGTAGAACTACGTCTCATTCAGCTTCTAAAACCTGTTTTGTTCTCGTGCCTCTTCTCAGCGCGTGTAGTTTTGTGCAAAATGTTACAAAAATGATTTCCCTTCAGGTATAAAAACATTTCTTTTTTTTTTTTTCTTTTTTTTTCCTGCTTTCCAAATTAATTACAGAGATCGGTGCTGATTCACAGACGCTGACCTTCCCTCCCAGCTCATTACTTCTTCTTAAGTAGATCCAGTTCACCGTCAATTAACTAACTTTTAATGAAGAGAAGGGCTGTTGAGCAAGACCTACAACTGTTCTGATTGTAATGTAACACGCCACTACCTTTACTGCTCTTAATGATGACCTGGGAGCCTATCATCGCAGGAGAATCCAGTTTCAAGAAGCGAGCCATAATAGTTGTGAAGGGCAGGCTTGGCGGAGCGCCACAGAAGTGGAGTGAGGAGAAAATTCCCATCCTTAAGAGCGTAATTAATGTGTGCAGTTAAACGTTAAATCTATATTTTCCTTTTCGACACCTCGGGGGGCCGAGACGCTTTGTGATGTTAAACGGATGCGTGTAGTTTACACTTGGTATTATAAACGTAACGCAGGGCTATTATTTTTAAGCGCTTCGTGGGGACATAAAACAGACCAACAAAACGGTTATTGATTGGGTCTGTGATTCATATACACATATTCAGCTCATAGTTTGCTTTTGTTCTGTGGTGCCTTAAGGCCTTGGTTACGCTCAGTGTGTGAATCCGTGTTTTAATTAGAGACAAGTGTTTATGGTTTTAGATTGAACCTTTACATCAAAAATATATATAGAGGGAGTATTGTGCAACATGATAATTAAGCATTTACTACTAAATGAATTACTTAATATATAATATTATTTCACTATAGTGAGGAGCCTTCAAGAGATCCCATTTTTGGCTGTAACAGTACAAAACGTTAGCTGTGATTACCAAAGATCACACCAATTTCATTACAAGAGATCAATGCATTTAATATGTAATGTATCAGGAATTACTATATACATTTAAATTTTGTCTCCTCACTGCATCATTGGTAAAGAAATACATGCTAATCAGGCTGGATGTTTTCTTTAGTTTCCTCAAATGCTTTTAACTCAGGTGAAATTCACTCAACAAATATGCTAAAGGAAGAGTTTGATTTTTTTTATGCATATGTTGAAACGAACAGGTAAAATTAAATACCATACATCAGAAAAATATAACTCTTTAATCTGTCTTTACTGACTTTATGTCCAGTCGTTTGGTCCAAGTATGATAGCTGAACATGGCTAGCGCTAGCTTGTGCTAACTATGTACCATCTAAAAAGCTAAAGCTATGTAAAGTTGATCATACTTTTTTTTAAAAACACAACTCATTTACTTTTTTTTTTTTTTTTAATGTTATTACGCTATCATTTTTTTCTTTCTCTATTTAGACTTTTAGTGAAATCTGACCAGGTTGTAGAGTTCAAAATGACCGTCTATGAAGAATAATAAATCTATTTTTTAGCTTATTCTCTAAAAACTATCTTACTTCTGTCCTGAAAGTATGAATTTATGATTTGTGTAAATAATTAAATCATCATTTTGTGTGTGTGTGTGTGTGTGTGTGTGTGTGTGTGTGTGTGTGTGTGTGTGTGTGTGTGTGTGTGTGGGCGGGGGGGGGCAAAACTCAGGCAATGGACCCAGTGTCACTTACTGTATGTAACCCACACATTGCCATCAGTTTTTGATAATAATGCCTAATACGTCAACGACTCATGTGTTTCTGGTGATCTAACCCTGGATGGACATGTAAAAATTTTAAAATCAAAACATGTGCAACAAAATCAGACTTGGTGACCCGGGTTTTTTTTTTTTTTTAGCCTAACTATTTTCTTTCCAGTTTATAAGGAAAGTGCTCGGGTGTTTTGCCTTCTTTCGTACCTTTGTGGTAGTTTCCTACTGGACTGTGTTGGGTAATGGAGCCAAAATGCGTCAAGTGTTCCTGTGTGGAAAACTCCACAATTTACACAAAGTCTCCTGAAATGTGATTATATAATTGGCTACGTACAACATTTGACATTTGAGAGGCCATAATCACTTGTTCTTCAAAGGAGTCAATACTGGATGTGCTGTCATATATACAGTATGTTCACTTTTTTGATAATTAATGTGATTCATTATTGTCTGATTAACATATTTCTGGCTGTAAAAGTTTGATTGCAGACACCCATGAACACAGCTTCTTCTTCCAAACCTATTTTCAGCCACATTGCCACTGTCAGACTGTCCAATGTTTAATGTTTAAAGTTTGTAGTCGATTTAAAAAAAAAAAAAAAAAAAACTAGCTTTACCCATAAATTTCTGGCCACACATGGCGCACAACACAAACGTACACGTTTAATCTGCTACGAATGTTTCTGCAGCATAAAGGGCTTAAACACTTTCTGTCTGAATTAACATATTCTTGGCTCTGGATAAATGAGATGACCAGCTGATTCCACTTTTGATCCTTTTCAGAAATGTGTCTCTGTTGCATTACAGGAGGGCCTGTATTCTTGCTTCTTTTTTCTTTCCTTTTTTTAAAGCAACCCAACAAGCACATAAAAAAAAAAAAAAACCCAAAAGGGACAGAAAGCAAGAAGCTCGGAAAGGAAGAACCCAGCGCTGATGAAAGGTGTTGAGACAAAAGGACGGCTGGTGGTGGGACGATGACGGTAGCTTTCCGTTTTGTTCCTCGTGTTCAAAGATGCATATTCTAGGATCCTGGAGGAGTTTTATAATGTACCTAGTAATGGAAAAAGAGAAAATAAAATGTGTTTTTGTGTAGGCATTGCTGCTGTACAAGGTTGACACTGCTGGCATTAATATTAATGCAAACACATAACTATTTAGATAGGAAATCTTAGCACAGGTATGAGTGTACGGCTGATTTAGATTAATGTCCAGATTTTGGAAAAACTTAAACTCCTTATTAAATACATACTAGTTTCCTGTGTGAGGTCAATAGAATGTTCTCCTTTTATTCTTGTTTTTTTTCTCTCCATAAATTCATCTTAAGAATGCAAAATTGTTTGGTCTGCAAGTTCGAAGTTGTAGAAGTAAGATGAATGAATTTATATAAGTCTATTTTTTTCACTTAACATATGGTAAACGAGCCTCTTAGTCCTCAGATGTAGGTTGTTGTCAGGAAGCCAAAGGAAGAAGGAACATATGTCACGTTTATTAACTAAACAACAAGTTGACAGGCAAACAACTTGAACTCATTTAAATGCGCAAAAGGTGAAACAAAGATTAGTCCTTTTTAAAAAAAAAAAAATTCTGCATGTATATAATCATCTTTTAGTGCTCTATAAGAAAACAGATTTTGCAGTAGCACACTTCCTTGTGCTCAGAGTCTCTGAATACGACGATGCTAGAAGTCCCTTCTGCCACATACCTCCAATATTTAACTGAACAAATAAATAAGACGTTTTTAGTATTTTCTCGGCGTTTGACCTGACGATCCTCAGCATCAAGCCGAGGACGATTAGGAGCGCACATGATTGGTGGATCGCTACCTAGCATTTAAAAATGATGGCATCTCTTTCACCTTTTGCTCATTTAAATGAGTTCACAGAACCTACAGCTCGTGATTTTCCCCCCCCCGAAGGTTCGGCTAAAATTGTGACAGTTAAATAAGAAATGGTGTTGAACTGCCTCGGTAAAGTTTTTCAGCACTCAGCGCCTTGAGTTGTTACTTTTTCCATTAGTGCACAATCGTTGGTCTGACCTTACTTGTCACCAGGTTTCATCGTGACTGCCTATTCGCATGTGACCTTGCAGGTTCCTTTTCGTCGTGTTTTACAGGAAGAATACTGGCACGTGCCCTTCTTCTTCTTTTTCTAACAGGAAATTAAAAAGTTGTCCGTAAAGTTTTGAGTCGGGAGGAAAGGGGGAAAAAAAACAAAAGGCTATATCTGTAAAGTAAGTAAAAGGAGCCTTCACCTCTTCATTTTGTAAACCAGCAAATAATAATGGATTTGAATGATGGTAATATGAATACTTTTCGTAGGAGATTACAAAGGCTTTTTCTTTCCCCCCCCCCCCCCCACTGGGTTTGATTGGTGCGAGGGAAAAACAAGAACCCTCCAACCTATATAGTAAGCCC